>NC_056728.1:1079852962-1079947962 GCF_019279795.1 Protopterus annectens
GAGACACCACTGGACACCTTTTCCCTAAATGAGGAGGTATCAGCCACTCTGACAAAATGTATTCTGTCCTTGAGCCAGTTTTCGAACAATCTTATGACATAGATATCAGTATTTAGGGCAATAAGCTTATTTACAATTCCATCATATACTGTGGTGTCAAATCACTTGGGCAGGTCCAGATGCTACATGGATACTGAGCATAGTCCACTGCCCATGAGACCCTTTCAAAGAAATTGACAAGATTTAACAGGCATGAGCTATGTTTTGCAAAACTAAATTGCTACTACTCAAGATTAATCAGATTATTAACAGTGAAGTTAATAAGGTTGGTAATGATATGCTCCATGGCTTTGCAGATAAGACTCATAAGGCTAATATGTCTGTAATTTCCTGGGTCCATTTTAGGGCCACCATTGTGAAGGAGCATCACCACTGCAGTGCTCCAAGTTTCAGGGACATAGGCTGCAGATAATCAAAAGTGGGGTTACGAAAGCAGTATAACTGGGAAACTCTTCAGCACAAACTATTTTATATTGGTAGTATTCTTTAGGTTCTATGTCTTAAACTGAATTTTATAAGTCACAGTAAATACAGTAACTACTACATTTGTAATCTTTTGTAAACAACTTACAGCAACCTCAAGTTATACACATACTGTCAGCAGCATTTTATTCATCTAGCTGAGAGCTTTTGTATGAGGCTACAGAGTTCTGTCTGTTACTTGCTTGTTGAGGTATTTAGAAAAATGTGAAAATTATATCTATATAAACTAATATCATAAAAACAACAGTTCATATCTATTTACCTACACTAGAGAGAGGTCAAATATTAATGAGGTTGAGTTTGCTTTGTGTAAGCTTTAAGAAATCTTTTAAAACCTTGTACATAGCATGGGTTTGCAATTATTGATGTAGATATAAATGAGCAATGTTTAACACCTAGAGGCATTAGTAGGAGTTAACTGCAGATGCACCTGGAGGTGTCACTCGGATGTCATAGTTAACAGGGGTGTGTACACTTTTTATATCCACTGTAGTAGTAGTTTAACCAGTTTAGGCCTTTTAGTGTTATACACTGGTGATATCTGAAAGGAGTATTCACTGCAAATTTAGCAACGTTTTTATAGTATTGTTCAGTTTTGATTTTTGTGCTGCCTGAAGGTTAGTAAGGATGGAAGTGCCTTAAAAAGTATGGCGGGAGGAATAAGTAATGGTAACTGTAGCTTTATTTGAATTGATGAGAAAGTTTTTGGCTCTGTAAAGCATCCCTGTTATTTGACGAGTTTTCTTACAGTTTTGTATATGCAGATTGAATTTAATATTACTATCCACTATCTTCCTTAATAACTTGCCCTGAGAAGTGGCTTTGATGGTTGTATTATCAAAAGAGAGGACTTTAAATTTTGTTTTTTCATGGGAGTGGTATTTGGGGGAAAAAGTAGTTTTTTTTAAGGTTGAGCAGGTGTTGTGAGTTACAAAACAATGTTTCAGTTGCAGTTAAAGCTTCCTGAGTAATTTTTGGAGGTGTACCATGTTGTCAGATGTGTAAATGAATGTGGAGTCATCTGCATACTGTATTAGGGAGGCCTGTTGTATGGATTTATGGAGTGTGTTGCTGAGAAATGTTAAAGAGGAGGGGACAAAGGATAGACCCTTGTGATATACCAGTGGTGACTGGGAGGTATGGAAAGAGGATGGAGTGCCATTTTACTGACTGATACCTATTGGCCAGATAGCTTTTGAACTATAAAAGAGTGAGATGACAGAGACCTAATGAGGACATTTGAAGTAGACGTTTGCTTTGACAAACTGAATCAAAGGCTTTAGGCAAGTCTAGAAATAAGGAAGAGACTAGTTTGCCATTATCTCTTGCTTTATTGACAGTATCTGTATAGGTTAGAAGTGCAGTGTTAGTACTGTCGGAAGGACGGAAGCCATGTTGTGTGGAGCATAGGAGTTCTTCCTGTAGGTGATAGTTTACAATTGTTTTTGAATATTTTTTTTTAATTATTTTGGCGAGGAGGGATAACATTGCTATAGGTCGAAAGTTAGTAATGTCTGTTGAATTTCCTCCTTTGTGCAGAGGGAGGATGTATTACTTTTTTCCAGAGAGAAGGAATATGGGACTCCTGGAATGAACTATTTATAAGGATTGAGATAGGGTAGGCAATGCTTTCAGCTGCTATTTTAAGGTATTCGTTTAGAAGGTCATCAGCTGAAGTAGAGCATGGTTTGAGTTTGGGAATAGTTTTATATAGGATGTGGACACAGGTTTGAAGGTGAAAGTGGATGTGGAGATACTTGGCTGCTGGGCAGAGTTAGGATTAGCTGTTGGGGAATCCTTGGTTAGAGACACTATACTTTATGAAATAAGAGTTGAACTGTATTGGGGTTTCAGGGACTATGTTCACACATCAAATAACAATGTCAGTAAATGTTAAAAGCGAGCATTAAAATCACCCAACATACTTATCTTCGAAAAATAGTTCATTGAATGGCCATAGTTGACCAACATTGAGAACAGTAATAAAAATATATTATCAACCAAGAAACTTTACTTAATAGCATGAAAAGAAAAACATACACCACAAAAATAACAGTATTAAGAAAAAATGTTTTCTTTACTTAAACAGTTAACTTTCTCCCCTCTCTTCCCCTCCCTAAAGCATTTTTTGAACATTAATGACATGAAGTAGGGCATATACTTTAGATTCCCCCACAAGTCCAACAAATTCTGAAAAAGTTCAATATTTCGAGATTATCTTGTTCTATTATATTTGACAAATATATTTATTGTATTGTAATCCAACATTAAGTTACTGGTTTTATTACTGTTCATCTCTAACACCCAAATCCTGTCTGTGCTTCATTCTTCTAGTCAACTCTCATGCTCCCTTCCTTCTCCAACATTTTCCATTGAAAGAGAGATAAAGGTTTCACAGGTACAGTCTCTCTCTAGTCTTTATTACAAGAAGAACAAGAAGCATAATCACCTTCTGTTTCACAGCTCATTTTTTGTTGGACAAGCTTTTGTATTTCCTCCTTAGCATGTACTTCATCAAAAATGATGTTGTCCCTCCAGGGGGAATACCTTGAAAACAGCTGGGTACATTCATTCCTAAATGAAGTGAACTCCTTCTTTGGCAGATTTGAGGAGAACACCACCATACTTTCTAAGCAAATGCTGACAAAGATGAGATAGTGCTCACCTTAAACTCCAAGGAGGTGAGACTTCAGCTTAAGAATGTGAATCCTAGGAAGGCTGCTAAACCAGGATAATATACCTGGCAAGGTGTTGAAGTGGTGTGCTGATCAGTTATGCCTTGTACCGACAGACATCTTCAGCTCATCCCTTGCTATGGATAAAGTTCCCTCACATTTCAAGGAAACAAGTATTGTCCCACTTCCGAAGAAACCCAACCCTACTTGTCTCAATGACTTTAGACTGGTCACCTTAACCTCAAAAGCCATGAAGTGCTTTGAAAGAATTGTGAAGAAACATCTATCTGCGAATCTGCCTAAGTCCTTCAATCTGCTCCAGTTTGCATACCAGGCAAATAGATCAACTGCGGGTGCAATATCAGTCACACTACACCTTGTACTAAAACACCTAGAAGGGAGGAACAACTGCCTAAGGCTGCTGTACATCGACTTCAGTTCTGGGTTCAACACTGTGATACTGATGCAACTGGGGGATAAGCTCATGAAACTCGGGACAAACAAGTACCTATGTAACTGGACTCTTGACTTTCTGATTGGTAGACCCCAACAGACACACACTGGAAACAACACCTCTCAATGCATAGTCCTGAATACTGGCATTCCCCAAGGTTGTGTGCTCAACCCCTTGCTCTTCACCATCTTCACCCATGACTGTACTACAAAACATAAGTTAAACTACATTATAAAATTCACTGATAATATCACAGTTGTGGATCTCATTAGTGGTGGAAATGAACATAACTACAGGGATGAGGTGAACACTTTGATTGCCTCGAAGTGACAGGAACAATCTCAACCTGACTGTTAATAAGACCAAAGAAATGATTATGGACTTCAGGAGAAAGACAACAGTTCACAAACCACTCACTATCAAAGGGGAGGTAGTAGAGAAAGTCAAAACAATGAAGGTCCTGGGCCTTCACATCTCAGATGACCTCTCCTGGACTGCTAACACCAACCATATAGTCAAGAAGGCTCAACAGAGGCTTCACCTCCTGAAAAAGCTCAAAAAGGCCAGGCTCCCACTGTCTGCTCTTACCACTTTTTATAGGGGAGCTATCAACAGCATCCTTACTAGCAACTTCACAGCATAGCTCAGCAACTGGACAGTTGCTGAGAAGAAGAAATTACAGAGGGTGATGAGGGTGGCTGAGAAAATCTTAGGCACAAACCTCCCTTCTGTTCAGGAGCTTTTCTTTACAAGTGCAAGAAAGAGAACATACAAAATACTAGTTGATTCGACCCATCCAGCCCACAATTGGTTCTCACAACTTGCATCTGGAAGGAAGTACCACAGCTTCAGCTGTAGGACTACCAGATTCAGGAACAGTTTATATCCTACAGTTGTGAGACTTATTAACTCGGACACCAACCGTAACACCTGATACATTGAAGCTTCTTTTTTCATTTAATCCTGCTGCTCTGAGCAATTGCAACCGGTATTACTATTATGCAATATAATGGCTATACTAAGACATGTCTAAGGTTAACAAGTGCAGTACAGTAATTAAACAGCTGCTATTCACTAGTCTCTACTTATTCTCTATCTGAACAGTGAAGGGGTTTGGTGGTGGGTATTTATTATTTATCATTGGATAATGGGGTATTGAGGTTTTGTAATGTGAACTACTTCTTGCATGTCATACGTGTTGTTATTTTCTTTGTTACCTTATTCTCATTTTACCGCTGTATCTATGTTATTTGCACTGCATTTCTCTCCTGAGCTGACATTTGTAACTTTGTTTAAGCTGCACTTGTGCATTCCTAAATGACAATAAAGTTTCTTTGAATCTTTGAATCTTTACAGCAGTTTGAATTTCACACCTGCGTCTTGACGTTCCCTGAATATCGAAATGAATTTACTCCTCTTCTGCCTGGTGTACAATGAGTAATCATTCTCCACAAACATCTGCTGTCTCCTACTTTCAGTATTTTATCCTTCTGCCACAGTTTTTTTTCAGAATCAACTCCTTCTGCTGGTAGGATTGCATCTTTACTATTAAAGGTCTAGGTTTATTTCTCATAGCCAGGTTTGAAGCATACCCACAATGTGTCCTTACAACTAACATCTGCTGCCGTGGAATACCAGTCCAATTGCTTATTTGTGCGTTCATAAAATTAATGCAGTCTGTTCCTTCTAACTTCTCTGGTATAGCTGAAAATCTCAGGATTTCCCTACATGCTCTGTCTTCTAATGTTATTATTTTTTGAAACCTCTCTTCCTGAGCAGTCTCATGTTCAGCCAGTCTTTTCTTCATTTCAGCCTCTGATTTTTGCAGCTTTATCACCTCATCTGAATATCTGTTTAAGGCTTCTTCTATTTTTTTCCAGACTTTTGTTGTTTGTGTTGATATACTCCATCAGTGTTTCATTTATTTTAACCAAGCCTGTGTGCAGTTGTCTTATATCTTCCAGTAGGTTACTGGAATTCATGTCTGGAGGTCTTATTTTTTATTGAACAGCTGCAGAACTTTTTCTGGTCAGTGTCTCTTCTTCACTTTTTGCAGCTGATTTCTTTCCAGATGCTCTGTATTTCTTTTTTTTTTTTTTGGCATCCAGGCAGTACGGGTCTATGTTGACTTATTAAATAACAATTTCAGTGAATGGCTTATCAGCAAACATTAAATGATGAACTTTAAAATTACTGAACATGCTTATCGTAGAAAAATAATTCATCGAATGGCCATAGTTGGCCAACATTACAAACATAATATAAACACCTTATCAGCCAAGGTGGGGTGCTCTGCCCCCAATAATCCCCAAGGTGGGGCCCCCACACCCCCCTAACTATATTTGAACTCCTATTTCACACTACAGTGGGGAATAGGGCACATTTATAAACACGTTTCTTTAGCTTACCTTATGCATCATGGTACTTCCTGGTTGTTGGCCAACTATGGCCATTAGCTAAATTATTTTTTGAAGGTAAGCATGTTTGGTGATTTCAATATTTGCTGATAAGCTGTTCACTCAAACTGTTATTCGGTCCATGAACATAGACCCATGGTTTTGAGTGCTGAGTTATTGAGGGGTTAGGGTTGAATTTATGGCTGGGATGCAAGATTCCTTAATTTGTTATTTAGTATGACTGTGAAGAATTCTGAAATTTCAAAATGTTGTGGTGTTTTATATTTTTGCCATTCTTTCCATGTTTTTTTCTTCCTTGCCTTAGCATTCTACTCTTTTTGGACAACTGCACTGCATTATTTGTTTTTCATCTCTTTCTTCTAGGAGGTGTAAGACTGCTCACTGGATGCATTGGATTTAGACAGGGCAACCAGAAAATTAGTTAGGTATTTTGCACCTCTCACATATAGAATGGGCTAAACAAAAGTCGATTGTCAGTGACAATAAGACAATTCTGGCACTGTATTAGGATACTAAGTGGAAGAAGGCTGACAACAGAAAGGAAGGCAGATTGCAAACTCTTCATGCTGTCCTGTGTAGGTTGTGGTAGGACCTCAACAGTGTAAGAGAAGTGGAAGGGCAGTGGCGGTGTGAAGGGAGGATGGATTAGAAATATCATTACTTACTAGAAGCAACCAACATGCAGACTAGCTCTGATAGTAGTAGAACAATGTAGACAGGTGCAGCGCTTCACAACTCAGCACAGGTTAGGGCATATAAGCTAACCACCAAGCAAACTATTGACAGACACCAACAGATGTTAAAAAGATAGCTCTATGCAGTAATGAGTGAGGGGAAAATCTGACTTGCCTACACCAACAACTATTAAGCTGCAACTACACTGGTGGCACAGCTTATTGTACTGTATAATGAATGGTACAGAAATAGATAACCAATGAAAAATTTATTTAAATTCAACCTTGCAATTGTTGCAGTAACCAGCATTGACCAAAGACAATTAACTTCCATATTCCTCCAGCGAACCATTACGGAACAATGTGTACCAACAATAGCATCAAAATAGAAAATGTCCTTAAAAATGAAGTATATACTGTACAAACACTCAGATATTCAAATGATAAATACCATACAGCATTTAATACACATCTCTGTCAATTCTCCCCTTATATATTTCCTCTTGAGCTTCAGATATTAAGGGCTTAGGATAGTTTTTTTTTTTCAAGAAAAACATTACTTCACTTGTCTAACTCAGTAGTAAAAGTTTCATCCACTGATGCTAATCTTGAAAGTTGAACCATGTGGGCCTTAATGTTTATTTTCTGAAAATGAGGATGACAACTATTGTATTACAATAATGAATTGGAGTATGTATCTTTACAATACATATTGGATATAAATCTTCCTTTCATATAATCCTTTGATATCCTAACATCTAAGTAATTTATCTTATCTTTTTCACATGTATAAGTGAATGCCAGGAAAGTGGTAGAATCATTCAGTTCTAGTAATTGCTTTTTTTTGTAGCCACCATCATTAAACTTAACAAGGCCTTACTATGTTGAGGCAACTTCTATCCTGTTTCCCATCTCAAAAAAACATTTCCCTGCATCTTCCAAGATGGTTGCACACTGATCAACATCTTACAGTCAAAAAAAGAAACTGAGAGATATGGGTTAGGGACTCTGCAACTTTTAATAAATTCAGTTATACTGGCCAGTAAGCACACTGCCTGGATGCCAGCAAAGAAGAAACTAAGAGAGCCTATAAGAAAATCAAATAGGAAAGGCAAAGAGAAAGCATTGACTGGGAAGCAGTTTAGACTCCAGCTTTGGTGTAAGATGTGGCTTCCATATTCTAAAGGAAAAAGTAAGTCAAATCAGCTCAAAGATGACTAAAATAAATCAAACATTGAAGGAATATATCAATGCAAATAACAAAAGGGTGGAAAGATCGAAGAAGCTTTAAACAGATACTCAGATGAACTGATAAAAGTTGCAAAAATCAGAAGTTGAAATGAAGAAAAGGATGACTATGACACTGCTCAAGAAGAGATATTTCAAAAAATGGTAGAATTAGAAGACAGAAAATGTAGAGAAAACCTAAGATTTTCTGTTCTCCTAGAGAAACTGGAAGGAAAAGACTGTAGTAATTTTATGAAGGCACAAACAAGCAAATGGACTGTACTGGAAATCCACACCAGGATTTGTTAATTTAAAGGGCACAGCATGTCTATGCTCCAAACATGGTCTTGAGAAGCATCCAAGAATTCAACTGGCAAAGATGCAATCCTACCAGCAGAAAGACATGATCCTGATAAAACTGTGGTGAGTGGCAAAGTATTAAAATTTGGAAACAGAAGAGTGTTTGTGGAAAATTATTCACTGTACACCATACAGAAGAGAAGAAAATTTATTCCAACAATCAGGGAATTGTGGAGAGGCAGGTGTGATATTTAAGCTGATGTATCTAGTTGTCTTCAGAATATTTTTACTGGAGGATCAAAGCCATTTATTTGATGCAGAACAGGCTAAGGAGGAAATACAAACGTTTGTTCAAGAAAAAGTGAGCAATCGAGTAGAAAGGGACTCTGCTTCTCATTCTTCTGATAATAATGCTCATGGTGAGACTTTGCCAGTGAAACCTTTTTTCAATGTTGCAAAGGAAAATGCTTGAGAAACAGAGAAAAGCATAGGAATTAACTAGAAGAATCAGGATTACATTGGAATTGAGCTGGAATTTGGAGTTGGGAGATTTAGATGAACAGGAAGAAGACCAGCAACATGGAAATTAGTAAATAAATGTGAGATTAAAGCATCAGTCAAATATGTGAAACATTGATGTACAAGAAACAGTGAAAAATGGACTTTCGTTGACTTTGTAAAACTTGTGGGGGACTGAAAGGCTTTGGTCAGAATTTCTGTCATTAATGTTTGGAAAGACCCAAAGGAGAAGAGAAGAAGAAAGTAGACGGTAACTGTAAGTAAACTAATTTCTGTTGTTAACATTATTCCTATGAAACTTTTCATGATGTAAATTATATGTTATATAGTAGCATTTTATTTATTTATTTTATATTTGTTAACCGGGTACAGTCAGGCTGGGCAAGTAGCCCGTTTTCAGTGGAGACTCAGGGAGAAAAGCTCCACAACAATAGTACAAAAAGATTACAACATTTTTAAAAAGATTTACAAACAATATACAAAAAAGTATAACAGTTGCCAACAATCACAATTTGCAAAAAGGAATGTAAAAACAGAAAACATATTTCCTAAGCTTTACTGCAGACAGTAATATGAAACTCATTAGATATATAACTAAAATAAACTATTGTGGCATTTTCATTTGGTAGAAGTAAGACAAGGCGAAGATATCAGAAAATAAATATTTGATTTATGGCATGAGAAACTAACCAGGAGTATTACAGGAGCATAGCCATTGTTGAGTAAAGTATTCCTTTAGGAGTTGTTTGAAGCTATGACTATCTGTGGTTTCTAGGATATTCTGGGGAAATAGGTTCCACTGTTTGGCTCCTTTGGAGGAGAAGATAGAGTCACCAAAGTAATTATGGGACTTTGTTACCTTCAGTACAAGTTTATTGGATTATCTAAGGGTCCTGTGGTTGGTATTTAGTTGCACTAGGTTTGAAAGTGCAGGGCAGTTTTCAGGTTTGTGGATAATAGAGTGGGCAGTGGTGAGTTGATTGAGTGATAACAGATTGGGAAATTCAAGCCAGTGTAGTTTTTGCAGAGCAAGGCAATGATGGGTCATGTTGGGTATATTAGCAGCAAATGCTGTTATTTTATTTTAGCAGGAATCAAGTAGATGTAAATCAGACATGCACAGGTTAGTAAAAAGTTGAGAACAGTAGAGGAGAGTAGATAGGAGGAGGGATCTAGCTGTGGCTAGTCTGGCATTTTGAGTAAGGTAAGGTTTGGCCCTATATAGAGCACCAAGTTTGATGTGAACTTTCTTAATTGTGAGTGATATGTGTTTATTGAAGGTTAAGTTGTTGTCTATTATTAGTAGTTTTGTTTGGTTAACTGGTTCTATTATAGTGTCATTAGTGGAGTAGATAGAGAGAGGAGGTGGTTTTGCTTTGGATTTCCTGTTGGAGAAGATCATTATTTTTGTTTTGATTGGGTTTAAGATGAGTTGAAGTTCATTTAGGTAATTTTCAATATCAAGAAATGACTTTTGCAGTTTATCTTGGAGTTCTTGGGGTGTGGGAACAGAGCAAATAAAAGTAGCATCATCAGCATATTGAATGATAGAAGCGGATTTAGTGGCAATGTTTACACTATTTGTGAATATAATAAAAAGGAGAGGGCCAAGGATGGAACCCTGAGGAACCCCAATGGAGACTGGGAGTAGTGTGTAGAGTTTATTATCCCATTTAGTTGTCTGTTGTCATTTAGTAAGGTAGCTAAAGAACCAGTTGAGAGCTGTAGAGTTGAGGTTGAAGGAGATTTTCAGATATTGTATGTGATAAAAATGCTAAAGTAAGCAGATGCCTTTTTTTCATTCTTCTTTTTAGTATTAAGAAATGTACAGATACAAAACAAAAAGAGAAAAAAAAACTGGGCAAAAGCACATTTAAGGTAACAGGCATTAATCTTGAGTTGCTGAGGTGGGAGTGGGATGTAAAAGTACATAGATCATATTATATGTAAAGCTGATATGTTTTCTCTTACTTTTTGCATAGGTAAAAGTCTAGATTAAGACCCTTGGTTTAATCTAATAAGTTTTAAGACAAAACAAGTAAATAAGAGAACACTGAATACAATAAAACATTTTCCTGTATAGCTGTAAATGTTCAGTATGACTTTAGAAGAAGCCTGCAGCTGAGGGCTACATTTTTTTTATGTTTCCACAGAGACAAGATGATTATAGGGCAATAAAAGAAGCAGACAGCCGGTTTCTTTGAGGCTCAAAGTTAACATTTTTTGAATGTATATCGGTGAGGGGAATAAAGATAAAACAACAGATAGCAAATGATGTACTTTAGTTCAGATAATGCCTGTGTGTGCAGCTGTCTATTTGCAAATATTGCTACTATTAGGAGAGTTAAACACCATTATCTGAAAATACACATAGTTTTGTGTATTTGTATTAAGTTAATAGATTATGGGGTTGTTCTGGGTGTGTATTTGTTCTGTCTTTGACATTTTTCATTAAAACAAAGTCTTGTAAAAGGTGACATAGGTTCAAATTGAGAGGACAAGAAACAACTGTCTAAAAAAATAGCCTACTAAACATTATTGGGTACATGTATCACAAAGGCTGGAAACAGACTTCTAAAAAAGTTTCATATATAATAGGTGAGAATAATACATTTTATAATAATAATAAATATAATTTCAATATTATCTTGAAGTGTAAATGGTCTCATAAGCATAGAAACAAAAATGAAAGTTTTAAATTACATTAAGAAATCTAATTGCAAATAGCAATGCTATTGGAGTCACATTTGAAAAAAAAACTACCATTTGAATTTGATAAATAAAGGACTTCAGGATGGATATTCAGCAGAGTATCAAGGACAAAATAGGAGAGTAATTACACTAATTGCTATAGTGAGCGAATAGAAAAAAGATAATAATGGTGGATTTGTGGTAGTAAGGGGCTACTAGCAAGGGAGGAATATTACACTGGCATGTATTTATATTTCACCAAAAACTGCTATTATGGAGCTTTTTCAGCTTTTGAGGTTAAGGTGACCAGTCTAAAGTCATTGAGACAAGTAGGGTTGGGTTTCTTCGGAAGTGGGACAATACTTGTTTCCTTGAAATGTGAGGGAACTTTATCCATAGCAAGGGATGAGCTGAAGAATAAACATCTTTATTAAATTATCACATATGGCATAGGCAATCTTACATTTATATAACGAAAAACAAACAAAATGACACCAATTTAGTTGCAAGTATTATACATCACAGACATCATTGAAACAGCTGCAGTTGCAAGCATTATACATCACTTATAATCTATCCAGTCATTGTCAGTTAAGCATTATATGGCTGTTTCAAATACTGCCTGTTAAACCTCATTCCTACTTTGCATGTATTGTTCCCACAATTCCCATTTTTTCTATGTAATTTGCTCATATGCTTGTCTAAAAATCCCAATTCCAGTTGTTTTATCTCTGTTACTATATTCACTACTTCTGGTACAGTTGGTTTAGACTTTCATTTCCATTTTCTAGTAATTGCTTTTCTGGCAGCCACCATAATTAAACTCAGCAAGGCCTTACTGTGTCTAGACAATTCCGATTTTATATCACAGCTCAAAAAAATCATCTCCCCAGTCAATCCAATCCACTCACCCAGCAGCTCTGACAGAGCATTCTGCAGAGAATCCCTAAAGTCAGCCAGCTCATTATACTCCCAAAAAAATATGTTCCCAGCCACCTTTTTTCTGGGGGTTGTTCTGGGGGTGCATTTGTTCAGTTTCACACCCTCTAACATTTGCTATCCACATGAGGAAAAATTCTTTGGAGTCTACTTTGGATATAAAATACCTATGTAAACACTTCCAGACAAAGATCATAAATCTTCTAGACTTTGTTGCATATTTGAGAGATGTACATATACCCCCATTGTCTCGTTGTGAACTGCTTATCCCATTTCTCTTCCCAATCATTTCTAAGCTCCTCTGATTAATTCTTATAATTATCATGCAATATTTTATATGCTTTACTAATTATTCAATTTTTAATGACAGCTTTTGTTCTAGATCCTATTAAAAACTCTCCCAGTGCTGGTCTTTCATTTAAGACCCCTCCCCCCGATTTATTTCTCTTTCCTATACTCTCATATTAATATTGATAGGGGAGGTAATCCCTAACCTGCAGTCCAAATAAATTCTTGGCCTCTTCCCATTCTATTACATTTTCATTTTTAGTTATTTGCTCCCAGTTCCTCGGTTCCTTTGCCAGTTTTCTACAATACATTCCAGCCCTCTTTGCCTATTATCTGTATCTCTAACCACAGTCATCACCATCGGCAGAATCTTTTTTCTCCATTCTTGTACTGGTTGAGTTCTTAGAATACTCCCTGCTATTTTATGCATATAATACTCTGTATGATTTATGTTGCTCTCCTTAAGAGTTTGCATCCAAAATCCCAATCTCTCCTTATTTCTTGAGCTTCCTCCCTGTATTATCATCATTCCTTTCTACTTTGTTCTGTTAGAATCAGCTTATCCCACTTGACCCTTGATATCTTCCCTTCCCAGTAAAATTCTTCAACTCTTTTTTAATAGCTATCCACAGATTCTCCTCTGGTTGATAAAAATATGCCTGACCTGTGTATAAGACTAAACGGGCTAAAACATGTTAATTGCTTCTATTTTAGTATCCATAGCCATATAACAAAGATTTCAGTTTCTTATTTCTTGTATTATCTTCTGTTTAGTCTCTTTCCACATATCCTTAGCTGCCATCACCAAGTCATTTGTAATCTATACTCCTAAATACTTTGTCTTATCATATCCCCATAAATATGGATGTTGTTGGACCAATTTGTGTGTGGGTACATAATTTACCGCTATTGCCTTTGTTTTAGCTTTATTAATTTTGTATCCCAAGAAGATCTGAAACTGTCTTAAAATGTTCTACAACACAGTAATGTCCCTTCCTGGTTTTGTCATGTATAAAATAATATCATCTGCAAATAAAGCCAGCTTTTCCTGACTACCATACTGATTATATCCTTGAATTTCTGAGTCCATTATTTTCTTGCCAGTGGTTCTAAATGTAATGCAAAAAAAAAGGGTGAAGATGACAGCCCTGCCTGGTTCCTCTACTCAAGCAGATGTTATTATAGAGGACCACGCCCACTTTAATTTTCACCTCTGATCTCTCATATATACTCTTAATCAACCATATAATTGTATCGGGGGGGGGGGGGTTGACAAATGTTTCCATTGCCCTGCTCATAAAGTCCCAGTCTACTCTGTCAAATGCTTTCTCTGCATCAAGACCCACCAGTAAAATTGCTATATTCTTTCATTCTGCTTCCATCTGGATCATCAATGTTCTGTTAATATTGTCATATATTTGCCTCCCTTCCACAAAACCACACTGATCCATATCTATGAATTTTGGTATCACGTTTGCCATTCTTTTAGCCATTATAGACATAAACACTTTGTAATTATAGTTTGGTATTGAAATGGGCCTGTATGAAACTGCATCTGAAAGATCTTTACCCTCTTTAAGTATTACCATTACCACCACCTTCTTCCAGGATGCTGGTACTTCTCCTGTTAAACAAAACCTTTCAGATCTTTATCAGTTTTTCCCTCTTAGCTTCCAAATTTCAACAGGAATATCATCTATTCCTGGGGACATTCCTGTATACTGATTACACATAGCCATTTTTATCTCATCTCTTCCTATCCTAACTGCTAGTAATTCAGCCTCATCTGTGTCTAACCTTGGCATATTTAATTCTTACATAAACATTTCCATTTGTACCTTTTCTTGATTTCCATATTTTTCTGCTTTACGCAAACTTTCATAAAATTTCAGAAATATTTCTGATATTTCTACAGGATCTCTTGTTATCTTCCTTGGTATAGGCCCCCTAAGCTTAGTGACAGCTCTTTCCACTTTCTGTTGCCTGAGTCATTATGCTAAAAATGTTGTGCTCTAGAATTATTATCAAAACAACAATTTCTTAACAGCAGTCTTTTAAACTCATGCATATTATCAAGGTAATCCCTGATTTTCTGTTTAGCATTTTGCAGTTGCTCCTTTTCTTTTTCTGAGCAATCCCTCCTATTTTACAATACTTTAACATTTGGCAGTCCTTCGAAATAATTTTTGTAACTTCTTAGCCATATCTCCCTTTCCTTTATTTCCACCATAGTTTTAAACTCCACTTTAGTTTTATCCCACTCCCTAACTATATTTTCAGAAGAAAAATCTATCTTCCCTAGTAGCTCTGGAATTAACTCCAAAACCCATTCTTTAAATTCCTCGTTTTTCAACTGATAAGTGGGAAAGCACCAGTGTCTCATTTTTATTTCATTCCCTTGCATTTGTATTTCAGTTATTATTGCCTCATGATCTGAAATAGTTACTGGGTGCATTTCAAGAACTTGAATTAAAAGCACATGTTCCTGTGAGATATAAAATCTATCTACCCTAGCCCAGTTTTTGTATCTCAGTGAATAATATGTAAATTCACTCCAAACTCCAAGTACTGAATTCACATGCCAAACATTTTCATAAATTTCTTCAAACAAATCTACCCTCCTTAGTTATATTTTCCCTTGTAGGCCCCCCAGACACATCTTCACTGTTGGAAACCAAATTCCAGTCTCTACCTATAAGTAATATTCCTTGCTGAAAGCTGATTATTTCTCCCAGAATTTTCTTAAGCTCCTTTATAACACTTTTATGTGGAATGTAAATGTGTGCCAGTGTAATCCCCCTCCCCAGCCAGTAGCCTCATAGTACTATGTACCTTCCATGATTATCTTTTTTTTCTCTTCTCTCACTATTGGACCTCCTCTTGCAATTAATATAAATAGTCCTCTTTTCCTTTGCCCCAGATATTCTGCTGAATAACCATCCTGAAAACCATTCTTTATCAAATTCATATCTTAAGTTCTTTCCAGGTGTGTCTCCTGTAGCATAGCTATTTGCACTCTACATTTTTTAATATAGTTCACTACTCTTTCTTTGTTTATATTTATCTGTAAGACCATTCAGATTGAAAGACATTACAGAAAGCATAATTTTTTATATAGTTATTATTACCACCTTTTATATATAACTTTTTGTGTTAAATGTCTAGTTCCAATTTTTATGTTACATGCATATACTGTTCAGCAGGTTAGTCTTTTATACAGTTGTTTCTTTTCTATCTATTTGTGCCTATGTCACATCTTACAAAACTTTTTGCTTTCTTTGAAAGCCCTCAAATAGAGCAAACACCCCATCCCCCCAATACCTATTAATAATCAAACACAAAACTATGTACATCTTCAAATATTTACATTTTTGCTTCCTAATAAGAACAAAAGTTCTAAGTTGATAGCCACACAGACAGACTAGAGTTGACCAAAATGAAATGTTAGTCATGCTAAGATGCATGGAACAGCCGGTGCTATTAATAAGTGATATTTGATTTTTCTTTCTTTATAGCTGTCCCAGCAGAGAAAACACTTGGATGCTTTAAGTAAACACTTTCTCCAAGCCATTTCTCTTTATCAAATTGTCTTCTAGTGACATGCAGACAAGACACAAAACTGCTAAGGGTAACTTGTTTACCAGAAAAAAGCCTTATAATATTCAATATTCTTCTTCATTTACATGCTTTGTAATAAACTTGTTACTGGATAATGCCTAGGGTCATAATCCTGTCATTTCCCCATGCAAGCATGTAAAAAAACACACAGATATTTCTTTTGTCATACTTTTTTAACCAGACCCTTCCTCTCACCCCCTTCTTTCCCCCTATTGTTCCTATTGCTGTGCCTACATTTCTTAAAGCTGAACAAAAAAAAGAGAGAAGGGAAAAAAAAAAAAAACAAAAGCACCTGTTTATATTAGTATCCCCATTGCATTTCAAAAAAAGTGAGAAAAAATTCCTTCAAGTCTAATTGGTTTTGTATTATCTTTAAAGCTCTCATACCTGGGGAAACCTCTGACTGTTTTCAGAGAACATTATTTCCTAGCCAATTTCTCTTTTCTATTTTTTCTTCTTTTCCATCAGCCAATCCCCATCTACTAGACTGTCTCCAGTTTCTCTTTATCAGATTGCCTCCATGGAGACATGAAATCCAGCTGCAGAACTGATACTTAGTATGCATTCATTTGCTAGAAAAAAAGACTCATAATATTCAACATTCTTTTTCATTTACATGTTCTCTCTTAAATCTAATCAATATAAGGTCCTTAAGCCAGCCATTTCCCCATGCAAGAATGAATCAATGCAATAATGAATTTTAACTTTGTCATGCCTTTTTAACCAGGCTCTTTTTTATCATTGTATTGCCTATATTTCCCAAAACTTTACAAGAAGAAAGAGAGAAGAGGGGAGAAAAATAAAAGCAATACCACCTGTTTACAATTCCTATTACACTAAAAATAGCATGCAAAGAAAACCATGGATCACAAATACAGTACTATTAAACACAGAAAGTGTTTGTGTTACTTATAGTTAGCTTTCTTCCCTCTCTTCCCCTCCCTAAAGCATTTTTCCAAACATTAATGACAGGAAGTGGGGCACATACTTTAGAGTCCCCTGCAAATCCAACAAATTTTGAAAAAGTCCAATATTTCCAGAATTTCTTATTCTGTCATATTTCACAAATATAATTACTGCATTGCAATCCCACATTAAGTTACTGATTTTATAACTGTTCTTCTCCATTGCCCAAATCCTGTCTCTGCTTAATTTCCAACATACTCTTGATTCTTCTATTCAACTCGTGTGCTCCCATCCTTCTTTCCAACATTTTCTGTTGAAATACTGGAAAAGGTTTCACAGATACAGTCTCTCTGTGGTTCTCATTACCAGAGGAACAAGAGGCAGAATCTTGTTCTTTTTTTGTTGGACAAACTTTTGTATTTCCTCCTTAGCCTGCACTTCATCAAAAAATGATTTTGTCCCTCCAGGGAAGAATACCTTAAAAACAGCTAGATACAGCAGTTTGAATCTCACACCTGAGTCTCGACATTCTGTGAATAGTAGAATTAATTTACTTCTCTTTTGCCTGGTGTAGAGTGAGTAATCATTCTCCATGAACACTCTGTTGTCTCCCACTTTTAGTATTTTGTCCTTCTGCCACAGTTTTGTCAGAATCAATTTATTTTGCTGGTAGGATTGCATCTTTACTATTAAAGGTCTAGGCTGATTTTATATAGCTCGGTTTGGAGCATACACACAATGTACCATTTCAACTAACTCCTGGTGTGGAATACCAGTCCAGTTGCTTATTTGTCTTTTCATAAAATTAATGCAGTCTGTTCCTTCCAGCTTCTCTGGTATAGCTGAAAATCTCAGGATTTCCCTACATGCTCTCTCCTCTAATTCTATTATTTTTTGAAACATCTCTTCCTGAGCAGTTTCATATTCAACCAACCTTTTCTTCATTTTGATATCTGATTTTTGCAGCTTTATCATCTTATCTGAATATCTGTTTAAAGCTTCTTCCATTTTTTCCAACCTTTTGTTGTTTGTGTTGATATACTCCATCAGTGTTTTGTTTATTTTAACCAGGTCTGTATGCAGTTGTCTTATATCTTCCTGTAGGTTATTGGAAGTCATGTATAAAGATTACATTGCTTTTTGTTGAACAGCTGCAAAACTTTCCCTAGTTAATGCTTTTCATTACTTTTTGTAGCTGACTTTTTCCCAGGTCTTCTCTATTTCTTTATTCCTAGCATCTAGGCAGTGCACTTACTAACCAGTTACTGAAATTTACCCATAAACACAAGTCTACTGTCATCTCTGCTGAGTTTCTGTTTTCACACTGGGAGAGCTAGAAACAAGCTGTTACTCAGTGTGTAGCCATCTTGGAAGTCCCTGCTATTATGGAGCTTAAGGAAATTATGGGAGAAATAATCAGCTTTCAGCAGGGAATATTACTTTTAGATGGGGACTGTAATTTGATTTGCAGTAGAGAGGATGTATCTGGAAGGGGGGCTAGAAATGAAAATATAACAAAATATGGTAGATTTCTGAAGAAATTTAGGAAAATATCTGGTATGGAAGATGTGAATTCAGTAGTAGGAACTTGGAGAGAATTTACATGTTATTCCTCAAGGTACAATAATTGGGCTAGGCCAGAGAGAAATTATATTTTACATGAACATATGCATTTCATTGAAAATTTTGACACACATCCATTAACTATTTCAGATTATGTGCCAGTAATAACTAAGCTAAAAAAATAAGGGTAATTAAGTAAAAATGAGACATTAGTGCTTCCCTACTAATCTGTTAAAAAGAGAGGAATGTAAAGAATAGGTGGTGGAAATTATTTGGGAGTTATTAGAGAAGATATAAAGTTCTTCAGAAATTATAGCTAGTGAGTGGGATAAAATGAAAGTTGAGTTTAAAAATAGGGTATAAATAAATGAAAATGAGATATGGTTAAGAAGTAACAAGAATTGTTTAGAGGGGATGACAAAAGTTAAAGTATTGTAGAATAAGCGGAGTCTCACAGAATGAGAAGAGGCACAACTGCAGAGTACTAAAGAGATAATAAGGGAGTACCTGGATAATATGCATTAGTTTAGAAAGATGACTGTAAAGGAATTGTTTTTTGTTAATAACTCTGAGTACAAAAAACTTTTAGTACAGTGACTTATAATGTAAAGGTATTAGAGGCATTTAGGAAATTTTATGAAAATATGTATAAAGCAAGGAAATGGGAAAGGAATGAAAACAGAAAAGGAAAGAAAGACACAAGTAAGCCAAGGTTAGTGGTAGATGAGGCTCAACAATTAACAGTTAAGATAAGAGGAGATGCGATAAAAATGGTGATGTATAACTAATCTGCAAGAAAGCCTCCAGGAATAAGTTGTGTTCTTGTGGAAGTTTGAAACTAGGAGGAAAGGCAGTGATAAAGATCTGCAAGGTTTTGTTTAACAGTATTTTAAAAGGTGGGGAATCATCAACATCCTGGAAAAAAGCTGTGATGGTTGTGATACCCAAAGACAGTAAAGACCCATCAGAGCCAGCTTCATATAGGCCTGTTTTAATTTTAAACCATAATCATAAAGTGTTTATGTCTACAATGGCTAGGAGAATGGCAAAGGTGTTGCCAAAATTGATAGATATGGATAAATGTGGTTTTGTGGCGGGGAGGGAAACATTAACAGAAGAATAATGATCCAGAGGGAAACAGAGTGCTGTTGGTGGGTTATGATGCAGAGAAAGCATTCAACAGAGTAAGCTGGGATTTTATGGGCAGGGTAACGGAAGCATTTGCATTCAGTAACACAATCATAGGGTTAGTTAGAAGGCTATATGAGGTATTGGAGGCAAAAATCAAAGTGAAAGGATTTCTCACTGATACGCTGTGTCTGAACAGAGGAACCAAACAGGGCTGTCCTCTTTCCCCTTTGTTATTTGCATTACATTTAATACCATTGGCAAACAAATAAGGGACTTTGAAATTCAAGGATATAATTGGTATGGCAATAAAAGAAAAGTTGGTTTTATTTGCAATTATATTATTTTTGCACCTGACAAAACCAAAAAAGGACATCTCAGGGCTGCGGATCATTCCGAGATGGTTTCAAGTTTTTTCAGGATATAAAATTAATGAAGATGAAACAAAGGTTATTGCTGTAAACTATATAACCATGTGTAAATTGATTCAACA
The DNA here is from genome assembly GCF_019279795.1 of Protopterus annectens. Lineage (NCBI taxonomy): Eukaryota > Metazoa > Chordata > Ceratodontiformes > Protopteridae > Protopterus > Protopterus annectens. The sequence goes on from NC_056728.1 coordinate 1,079,873,398, forward strand.
ATATTCATTCTTATGGGAACATGATAAAACGAATAAAAGCATGGCGGCAGTGATGTAGCAGTTATCGTTGTCACCTCACAGCAAGATGTTTCCTTCTGTGGGAAGTCTGCATGTCCTCCCTGCAGTCACATGGGTTTCCTGCAGGTGCTCTGGTTTCCTCCCACATTCCAAAGACATACAGTAGCTGGCTTGGACACTCTATATTGGCAGTAAGTGAAAGTGTGTGCATGAGTGAGTGGTGCGAATGAACTACCATGGCAGTGCTAGCCACCCAGATGTGTAAACCTTGGCTCAAGATGATTGTCACTGCAGAAGTGACACCCCAACCCCATGTGCAAAATGGGAGAAAAGGAGTTTTGAATAGATTGATGGAGAAAATAAAGAATATCGGAGTATGGCTTAAAAAAGCTTTTTGTTATGGTAGCTAAGGATATTTGGGAAGAGACTAAACAAAAGATAACACAAAAACTGAAAAACTAGAAACTCTTGCCCTGGATACAGATAAGATACAAGCAGTAAAACTGTTTTAATCCCTTCAGTTTTTTACACAGGTCTCAGACATATTTTTATCAAACTTGTGGATAGTGATTAATAAAGTGTTTAAAGATTTTATCTGAGAAGAGAAGAGGCCAAGATTCACGGGAGATATTTTGATCCATCCAGTTGATCAAGTTGGTTTAGTATGACTTGATTGGAAGTAATATTTTAGAGCTACACAGTTAAGGCTCTTATACATAACACAAGCAGACAGCTAAAATCCAAAGTGGAAAGAGGTGATGATGATGATGATGATGAAACAGGGGGAAATTCAAGAAATAAGGGGAAAGTGGGATTTTGGTTGCAGATCCTTAAGGAAAATAACAACAGTCATACAGAATATTATATTCATAAAGTAGCAGAAAGTATTTTAAGATGCAAGCTAACACAGGAACAGAGAAAGGAGATTCTGCCAATAGAGATGACTGCAGTTAATATGGAGAATAGGCTAAAGGGGAAGGGAATTTTATGGAGGAAATGGTAAAGGAACCAAGGTATTGGGAACAAATAATTAAAGAGGGAAAGGTAACAGAATGAGAAGATGCCAAGAAGACATTTAGACTTCAAATTAATATTAATCCCTATAAGTGATTAATATTAGAGTATAGGCAGCAAGAAAGGGATAGGGGAATATTAAGTGAAAGACCTAGACTGGTAGAGGTTTTAGTTGAATCTAGAGCAGAAGATGTAGTTAAAAGGGATAATTAGTAGGACTAAATATTGCATGATAACTTTAGGAATCAATAAGAGGTGGTTAGAAAACATTAGGAAGAGAGTAGATAAGCAATTCACAAAAAATAATGGGATGATATATGTACAACTCCCAAATATACATTGAAGTCTAGAAGATTTAGCATTTTTGCTTGGAGGTGTTTGCATAGTTATTTTTATACTTCAAGCCGACTCCAACAAATTTTTCCTTGTGTAGATGGCAAATGATATAGGTATGATGGGGAAGAAAGAGGTAACTTGGAACATATGTTTTGGGATTGCAATGAGTTGGCAGACTTTACAAATTCTTTACAGAAAGCTCTGTCAGAAACATTGTATGAGCAAATTAATGTAATTAAACCACATATCATGCATTCCTTTTTGGTATGTTTTTGGAGTCTTTGGGATTTTTAAACACTAACCATTGGTATTCTTTTTTTTTTTTTTTTGTTTATTTCCTTTGCTACTCATGTGAATGTAGCTCTCTCTGATGAGGACTGAGTAACATTTTATTTTTACTATCTCACCTATGCAAGGGGAGTGGTGCCCCCCCCCCCTGCCAGGAACTAATAGTTCCCGAACCCAGCAGCACATTCATTATGAAATGCACAATGAGTGGTACAGTGGATTGGACATGAAAACCTCCTCAGCTATCTGACAAACACTGTGCTGTGATGCCCTGACCCCATATCTGCCTGTTCTCCAGGTGTTTACACTAAGTGTTCTATTTGCTGACCCCAAGTTCATGAGTTAGACATCTGCCAGACAATTTGGAGTAAAAGACTAAGGAGGACCTCTGGGACCTGAATGATGGCAGACAGCTATATCAGGAACCAAAAAACATTTCAAAAATGTAAAAAAAGACTCCTTTCTGGCTTATTCTGTTACCTTGCATGTTTCTCGTTGTAAAAATAAGCTTGCTAAGGTATAGTGTATGAATCTAATTTGAAAATAGTTTACAACTGTGGTTGCTTGCTATCCCAAGCCAGAGCTGTAGCTACCTTGACTGATCTCTGGACTGTAATTCCAGAAAACCAAAAATGTTATGGGAGACAGGACAAACACATGAAACAAAATAAGGGACATTCTGCCAAAATAGGGGCAGTTTAGAGGCATGGGTAGCACAAAAGGGAGAATGTCTGGAAACAATAACTAATTTAGGGAATTGAATAAGTTTTGCACAAGATTTTAAATGATATGGTTAGGATTTTCTAAATGTTCTTATAAGTATTTATGAATGAGTCTCAGCAAAATTCTTTAAAAAATTTGTAGTTTTAATGTCTGAGATAATTAAAACTACATATCCTTAAATTCTTAGGCTGAGGCGTCTTAATTTTCAGACAGTTTAGTATAGTTTGACATTACCAACAAGCAAAACAATTAAGGAAACTACAGCCATATTTGACTTTCCACCTCTAAAATATAAAACCCTATACTCCATCTCATAAGGTGGAACAAATGGTTAAAATGTGGAAGATTTACTAAGAACTAGGGAAAAAGCTCAAAGCCTGGAGAAAGTGTTACTTTATACTTGTTTTACCACATACCCAGTTCTTCAATCATTAGAGACTCTCAAAAGAAACAAGAAAAGTTGAAAGTCCTCAGATGAGCAAGTCACGTAACCTCCCCACAAAAAACACAATCTACTCATCAAATAAATAAAAAATGCAGGTTAAGAGCAGACAAGCAATATCACAAATGCCATACAATCCATAACACAAACAGGAAACTGAATTAAACTACAGCCATAGTTAACCTTCCATCATGAAAATGAAGAATACTACACTATTTTGCAAAATGTGAAAAAGATGGGTAAAATATGGCACATTTAGCTATAACTAGGAAGGAAGCTCACACCATGGTTAAACTGTGGACTTTGTACTTATAAAAAGTTAATACCCATGAACTCTCTTTATTTGCTGGAACTGTCCATTGAATACAAAGTAAAACTTCCTTTTTACACTATTTATAATACAAAGTAAGTTATACAGCAGTTGTAATATATTGTGTTTTATCTCATGCCCAGTTCTTCAAATACTGGAGACGTGACAGTAAATTGAAAAAATCCAGGGCTCTCTCTCTTTCACACACACACACACACACACACACACACACACACACACACACACACACACACACACACACGCACACTAAAAAAGTATTATCATATTCTCTCTTAGCATCTCTGTTACAAATTTTCAGTGACAAACAAATCTAGCCTTTCTTTCCATCTCTTTACTTCATTCTACCCTCTACTTTGCTAATAATTTGATCTTTGACCCTGTGCAATTTACCAGAAATCCACATAGTTTACAAGGAACAGACCCAAATGATTCTCAACTTGTTTGCTCAAGAATTCTGGACAAAACCAAAAATAATTGTAGAGAAGGCCCCAAAAGGGAGAAATTTCAAATACTATATTATCAGTTTGTTAGCCAGGTAAACCCAGTATAGGAAGTGTCCCTTTTCAGGAGTGATCCAGGAGTTCTATCTGAGTGAATGGCTCACAGTCACATCTTAGATACATTGAGATGGGAGGATTCAACCCCTCTGCTTTTGACTCCAGGAAGGAATTTATCAGCACTTCAGAGCCTTAAGTGACAGGCAACTTTCCAAAAAATCCACACTCTCCTGTGATATACGAGCACTTGTGTGGGGTGCACTGACAGTAAGAAGCTAGGAACAGTGTTCAAAAGCCTGACACTTTTGCTTGGTAAACGTGAGATTCACAAAGAAGACTCCAAAAGGAGTAACTATGTGTTATATCTACTTGTGACTGGAACTCACTTCTTGAGAGTACTGACTTTACTGAGATATTTTCTTTAGGAATAGACAGTCTTTATAAATCATAATAGTTAAATATTATATTAAGTCACAGTGGAAGTGAAGAGATGGGAACAGTGCAACCTGTAAGTCATTGGATAGTAAATTGGATCTCAAAGAGAATCCAGAAAATTAGGATGGACTGATCTATCTCCTCCAAAAGACCTGTCCCTAGCAATGTCCCCCAAGATTCCGTCCTTAGGGCCCACCTCTTTGGCTTTTACTTCTTGGTGGTCAAAGCAGCAGTTATGTGTTTAATGCTGACCACATTTTTAGATGACTATATACTTGGTGCCATCATAAACTACACAAAGGTTATCAGGATTCTCTTAAAGGACCCTTCCCAAATCTGGTGTCAAAACCATGAAGTAAAACAGAATGCTAAGAAATGCATAATAGTATCCTTAGGAAAGTGGGAAATCCATTGCAACTATCATATTGATAACATGCCCCTGAAATCTGATCCAATAGTTAATGAGCTGGGGTCCAACAGACAATGAACTGTCCTTTGATCATCACATATCCACTATTGTAAGAAAGTGCATTTTCATTGTACAGCTTATTACTACTAATATGGTGTCCAGGTCCAGGGATTGTGATCATACCCTGTATTCCACACTCATCAGGCTGATCATTGAGTATAATGTCTGCTTTGATATATACCTGTTCAAACATTTGACACAACTCAATTTCACACAATGTTTTCTTAGTAAGGATATAAAGAGTCTAAATCATAAAAAACTATGCAGACTATTTCAAATCCTTGTCCCTCTTCTTGGTGTCATAAAGACTACTGAGGGGTGATCTCTGCCTCTTGTATAGAGCCTCAACAGACCCTATTTTGTCAGACCTACTGCGCATTATTTAAGTCCAATGGGGGCATAGACACTCACTCTTTTTGTAGGAATAGGTATGTATCACAGAGAATACTACATATTTGGAATTGTCTTCTCTCTCCACATACAACAAAGTACTTCTCTTATAGTATTCACATGTAATCGGGACAAATGGATGGGTAACTGCAAAGTCACCCCTGATTTAGCACCCTTGTCCCTCATGGATAGGGGAAACATGTAAATGTTCTACTCATCTGTAAGTTATTAGTACTGAAAATATAAGGGCTACAAACTTCATGGGAATGCATGGTAGACTTCATGAATTAATAATCAAGTAAGTACCTATGAACCAATGAAATAGTCAACCATGCGTGTGTGCCCTTGGGGGAAGTGTTAAAAATGAGTGTGTGCACTCATTTAGATGAGAGACTTTTAGTATGCCAGAGACTGTTGCTCTCAGGGGGGCACACACTTTCAAGGGAGGCATTCTAATGGTGGTTATGATTATGGTTAATATATGGCTGGTCCTGTGAGGAAAAACAACTTCATGGAATACTGAGGATTACACAGAGCAGTTGGCAGTGAGCTACATATGGAAAAGGTAATGAGGTTCATTAACATGATTTGTTTCACAATCTCATTACCTTATCCTGGTATTGGGGTTATTCAATCTTGTTTCAGCAATGTCATAGCATCAGCTAGCCTGTGCAGTACTCAATCCCAGTATGATGTTATAGAAATGGGGTTAAACTGGGATTTATGTTTGAAGTAGAGCTTCAGGATGGCAGAGGCTCTTTGCAATATTATGCAGATCCTTTTGGAATCTGGCCTTTTAAGTCTTCAGCACCAAAGTATGCCCAGAGCATACATCCAGAATGTGGTTTTAAAAACAATGAATGCAATACAACATAGTACAGTGAAAGCTATCATTGGTTGAATGGCTATACTTTGCACCTTAACAAAGTTCTGGTTTCATTACTTTCAGTGATATAAACAGGTGAGCAGTGTACCTGATATTCACTATCCTGCAATCTTCACCAGTTCTTGCTCCTCTCTGCCTTAGTAAGATTACACATGGTCAGAAGATAGCAGCTTGAGTTCTAGTTCACAGAATTTGTTAATGCATCCTCTCCTATTCCTTCTTTATCAGTTTTAAGCTTTCTTAAAGCAGTGGTTCACACCAGTCAGGTCTCCCACTGATTCATTGTTTATTTATTTTAAGATTCACCCTATTTATTTCCTTCTGTGCAATGTCAACTAAACGTGGTCAGCAATAAAATTAAAACACAATATCCTACCATCCTGTAAAACAGGAAGTTTTATCCTTGTTCATGTAATAAGCTCTCTAATATGCTAAAGCTTTTCTTGTCTTTCATCAAGGGTATACTAAAGGGCAACAGACAAAAATATATTATATGCGTGACTTCACACACACACACACACACACACACACACACACACGCACACACGCACACACGCACACACGCACACACGCACACACACACACACACACACACACACACACACACACACACACACACACACACACACACACCTATGGTGGTGCAGCAGTTAGTTTTGTTGCCTCACAGCAAGAGGTTCTCTGGTTTGATTCTCAATTGGGGTGTCTTCTGTGCAGAGCCTTCATGTCCTCCCTATGGTCATGTAGGTTTCAACCAGGTGCTCTGGTTTCCCCCCATATTCCAAATACATGCAGTAAGTGGATTGAATACTCTTAATTGGCCATAGGTGAGAGTGGTGGGAGTGAGTGGTGTGGATGAAATACTGTGGCAGAGCTAGCCACCTTGCAGTGTAAATTTTGGCTTTAGGTGATTGTCATTGCAGAAGTGACACCCCAAGTCCATGGGAAAAAAGGGTTAAGGATGCATGGATGGGGATATATATATATACATATATATATATATATAGAGAGAGAGAGAGAGAGTGCCAGTAAGTATTTATTTTGTATTTTATATGCTTTACTGTACTTATGAAGCATAAAATTCACTGATTTTTAAATTATGCTTAATTGTGTACAATGCAAGTCAAAATCTAGCAAAATGTCACGTGCAAGAAACGGGCCGCATGATAGTTTGTCATGTACAATACAAGTAGTTTTGAAAATAAATCATATAAATATTTTGAGGCACCACAGCAAATAACTTTTGAAAGGGCCAAAGCAATTCTGAAAGTAATAAGAAGCAGCTTTTATTCCACGTAATACTTTTGTTTTTGAATGAATAAGTTACTTGCTGCATCATGTTTTCCTTATACCTCTTTTTTAAACTCCTGACACCATTTTATTTGCACAACTTAAGCTTTTATTCTTACAAACAAAAAAAAAATCACCACAGGTCATTGTTGATGATAACAGGCAATATGTAAATTAAGTTTTGGAAGCTCTGAAATTATTAACATAAGATGAATCCCCGATATAATGATTCCCAGTCTCTAAATCCGAAGTGGAAACAAATTCTAACGTTTTACTTGACAATTTGTAGTTAAAGCATACCAGTCACTGAAACTGATGCAAAAAGAAAGACATAAGGCTGATTAGGAAAGTGGAAATAATTTTCTGTTGTCATTAAAAAAGGAGCTGCTAAATAAATTTGAAACAAGCATGGTAATCAATAGCAACATCTTGCTTTTATTGTTGATTAATGCTGCATATAAATCACATGAAAATGCTGCAAACGCAAGCATACTTTATCATCCAGCAGGCTTTGTAAGATATCAGTGTTTTGAGCAGTCTGAATTTCTTGGGGAAAGTCTGCAGTAATTTCTTAATTATTTATGTTAATAATATATTAGCCTGTTATGCTAGTTATCCAAATGTTTCCTTATGTCCTTTCCTTCCCTTCCTTATAGATTCTGCCTTTTCTGTATTGTTTGGTACCCTAATAAAATAACTAATGCTATATTGTCCTAGGGCTTTTCTTAGTTAAAGTTACTTACCAGTCACAAAATACATTTATTTAACTTTATTTTCAGTTAAACATTTGCTGTAAAAATACACAGTGAAGAAACAGAGCACTCAAAAATTGTGCAGTTAGAAAAATTCTGATTTAAAGTTAAAATGTATGCAGACTTCTTATAGCAACATTCTTGAATGTGTTTGTAATATTTCAGAAATAAGTATGACCAAGTAATCAACATGACAACCAAAAGAATGCAGAAAAAATTCAAATAAAAAAACAGAAATATTTCCAGAGTCAAAATATGAAAATCTAAATATAATATACTATACTAGACCGATAGATGGATAGACAGATAGATAGGTTGATATTTAATATTTTGCTCTGAAATACAGCTGTCAATCTGTTATAAGTCATCTTAATGCACGTTTGATTTATATTTAGAAAATGTACATTGAAATGCATGCTAACATTAAAACACTGCATGACACTGTTAAATGAGGTAGCATACATACTAGCAAGAGGAATGTGGGTTTCCTTCATTTGCTTGGGCCCTGATTTCTCTCAGACTAGTCTCACAGCATGATGCTCATGTCACTCTCATGGGCTACCACTTCATCAGGTATTCAAGTTTAAACAAAGTAAGTACAACAGCTTGGTGGGGGGGGGGGTGCTCGTGGGAGAGTGTTGGAGTTTGTGTTAGGTTTCCACTGGGAGATTTAGCATTTCGGTTAAGGAGTGAGGTTTGAGATTATTGTCAGAAAGTGACTTGGAGTTTTAGGATTAAGCTTTTATAGGGTCATAGATTTTACTATTCTAATGACCACTAAGACCTTTGTAACACTAAGACTTATTCAGAACTATGAATGTACTGCTTGTAGAAGCCATTTTAAAACTAAAGTGCAGAAGACCCACCTCCCATGTAAACCAATCACAACATGTTGTAGCTGAAATCAGTGTGAAACAGAAAAAATAAAGCCACAACAATAAAAATAAGTCAAAACTTTTAAAACCTGAACCAAAACACATAAATACAAACTAGGCAAAAAAATGTTTGATGAAACATAAAATTATATTCTGCTGGTTCGCCTTTTTAGTTCACTGATGGTGGAAATATTGTCATTTAAATCAGGAAAGTTGGCAGCATCCTTCTTAAGCTGCCATGTCATTTCCCAGTGAAGCAGTTTGTTCTGCCAGTCCCCTACAAAAGGGGTATTTTGTTTTTGCTGAAGAACTAGAAATGTAAACTTAGTGAATTTGTCACAAACAACGGAATGTCTGGTCAGTGCACTTTTACTGTTTTTATGTTGAATACTGTAAACATGATAGATACGCTTGTTCAAAGCATTTAGTTTTTCCCACATAAAAAGCAGGATGAGATGCACATGTAGCCGGGCAAATAACTCTTTGAGAAAAGAAATTGTAAGCTCCATTATGCATGGACGAATCAAATCTACTTAAAAGGGTGCCATTGTAACAAGTGTTTCTGTAAGGGCACTGATGACAATGCCCACATTTCCTGGTAGATAAAAATCCCTTATGATAATCAATAGGTTTCTCAAGAAGGGATTCTATGATAGATTTATTTTTATAGGCAAAAGATGGTGGTGTAGAGAAAACTCTTTGATGCTTTCATTGCATTGTAGCATGAACCAGTTGTTCTGCAAAATTTTTGGATTTCCTTGACATCCAAAGTGCAATGCAGGACTAAACTGGTTTGGCCATTAAAACCTGTTTGATTGTCTTTCTTGCCGAGCTGCTTCAGTCCTTTTTTGATGATTAGGGCATATTTAGTGTTTCTCTCTGTCCATATCTCATCTCTGATGGAATCCAGAAGTGGTAGGGGGTAGCCATGGCCCAAGAACATGGATCTTAGAATGTTGAATTCTTCAAGACACACTATATCACCCAAGGTGAACCGAGAGGTTCTGATAAATTGACTTCTGATGAAAGGGGTGGCAACTGGTGAAAAAAAAAGAAATGTATTACAATAAGTAGACTTCCTGTAAATCCTAGTAGTGAATTCTTCATTAACTCCTTTTCTGATGTCATTGTCAAGATAATTAATCTGGTCACGTTCAAAGGAACTTTAAAAAGGAGGTACTGGCTTGTAATTGTAATATGAATTCTTCAAGTTCATCGACACTTCTTTCCCAAATGATAAGTAGATTATCGAGGTATCTGAAGTAGCCAGCACATTTGGAAAAAAGGAGAAGTTTAAAAAGTGATTCCAATTCTCATCTTAATAAGACAGCATTTGCAAACATGGAAGTGCATGCAGCCCCCATAGCCACTTCAAGAGACTGCTTGTCAAATTCACCCTCAAAGGTCAGAAAGTTGTTGTTTAACACCAAGGCCATAAACTCACTAACCAATTCATAATCTGTTTCAGAAAGTAAACCAAATCATTTTACAATCTCTCCAAACCACTCCAACCCCAGTTCATGGGGTATTACCGTAAATAAAGTTTGTACATCACAAGTAACCAAAAGGAATTCATCTTTTGCTGGTATTCCCTTCAGATTGTCCAGAAGGGCCAACGAGTCTCTTACAATGTGTGGGAAGAAAACAAACAGCAAGTGAAAAGCAAACCTACAAAGAGAAGAGCCAGACTCCAAGATATTTTTAGCACTTTTGTTTGATGTAATATATAACGAACTTCATCAGAAAATAAATAACTTGTTACAAAACCACCCTTTTTATACAAAAACTCCCAGTCACATGACAACATAAACCAATAAGATAAATGAATAATTAGTCCAAATAGACTAATTTAAAAAGACATGAACTTAGTTTGACTTGACTAATCAATTACATTATAAAATACAAGTATACATGTGTATAAAAAAGTGACAATGTAAATACATCTGTATGTATATAAAATAAACAGAAACTTAACATACATATTTTTCTTACGATTTCTGCATTTGTAAAAAACATTTAATGTTAATAGTCTTGTTGAGCACAGGAAAGTGATCAGCATATAATAAAATCTGCCATTTACTTTCCCTACACTCCAATAAAATCTTGAAATCACCACTAGATACACCTGAATTCACTGTGTCAAGCACAAAAAATGAAAACTTTTTGAAATTGATACAAACTACAGCATGTTGTGCTAAAGCATTCACCATCCCCCGGATTTCCTATTCCTCTGTGCAGGACTAGCATAATCCTGCATGGAGGCGGCCGTTTAGGAGCAGGACGGCAGCACGCCATGCATAGTAATGAGGCACGCTGACTGTGCTTCTAGTCTTACACGGAGCGTGTAAGAGTGCAGGGAGTGTGTCTGAAAACAGAGCTCTCAGAATATACATGCACCCACAATGAAGAACAGCAGAAAGGGGTCAGAAATGAATGAGACCGCTCATAGGTGTCCGCATATCCCCACCAACAGTCCCCCTTGTGTAAAACGGCAACATTATACATAAATTAAAGGAACAAACCCTTTATTTTTATTTTTTTATAAAAATCCGATTAAAGCTAACCGTAGGTGCGTGGGTGTGCCCATCACTTAACTATGGTTAATGCAGCTTAAATGGATGAAGAGGATAACAAGGAAAATATATGCAAACGAAGCAGCATAGCAAGAGTGTAGTGGGCAGAGCATTCACCTTATGAGCAGTCATTCCCGGTTCAAGTTCCACTATAGCACATTCCATTTTCCATGGCAAAGCATGTTATGATCAATATTTATGTTGCAAAATCCACTAAATAATATATTTTTATGAACCAGAGTACTGCAGTAAATGCACATGTGAGGTGTCAGTGTCATAATGAATAAAGCACTAGTAAGCAGGTTTAAGCACCAATAAGCAGTAGTAAGCATATTTAAGCAGTAGTAAGCGAGTTTAACCCATTTTTGCAGTGGTAAGCAATGCCTACATTCGTTAAGCAATTCTGAAGCTAAATCTCTGTAAGCAGATATAGTGGCAGGTTAGCAGTGCTTACCATCTCACAAACCCGTGCAAACATGCTTACAAATGCTCAAAAGTGCCTTAATAAGTCTGTATCCGATGGCCCTTGTTCTGCCCAGCAACAAAATAAACAGCCATGCAGGTCTCGAACCCAAGACTCTATACACCATAGTCTCAATAGTTAACCACTAAGCCATTACAAAAGTACAGAAGTGTGAGGTATCAGCAAAGAAGTCTTCACCATAGCAAAACAAAACTGAACCTGTGAAAGGAATCAGTATAGAGACATATGTGCCTTAACCCACTACATAACATAAATATGTGAACTGGAGTACAGCAGTAAGGCCAGAAGTCAGATGTAATTGTAACAGAGTGCTGAAGTCCCCAATAAAACACAAGGACCCTATACAGTGTATGTACATATGAATCATGGATACCAGGCATACATATAAGGTGTAATGAATAATAACTCAATGTGAAAAAGGAATTATAATGCAAAGTCTAATGTAAGCAATGCTAAGTACTGCACAGGCCAGCTTTGGAGGTGTAAGCAATGTGTAGGCCAGCTACCTCAATGTGCCCAGTGTTATATCACTTTAAATAATGCCAACCCTAGGTAAGCAGGTTTGCCCATAGCTTAGCCTTTTCAAAACCGGCCAATCACGGAAAAGTGTGGGAAATCAGCCCCACTTAAACCCAAGAGGCAGGAATACATCTCATAACTGGTTGTAGCTTCCGCTTGCAGACACAATGGCAGTAAGGGGAGCAGGTGTGTGCTTCCAGGTGCAGCGCTGGTGCATCCAGGAGTCCAAGGTCATGGCAGGACTCCTTGTCAAAGACCATGATCAGAGACTGCTGCAGGGCCAGTACCAGGGCTCCCAATATAAGGTGGAGACCTGGGACCATCTCACCTGTGACCTCACCAGTGCCACTGGCATACCCCAAACTGGTGAGCAGGTCAGGCATCACTATGCCAACCTGAAGTGGTGTAAGGGGGACCTCTTGGAGGAGTGACTTCAAGAGGCTAGAGCAGCAGGGGATGTTCCAGTCATGTGTAAGTATCACCCCACTATGTGTATAATAATTTCCAGCTCAGGTATATCATGGATAGGTATGGCTAAATATTCCTCTTATGTCCTCCACAGCTGCAATGGAGCGGGCTGTGAACCAGGAGGCCCACGTCAGTTGCCTGGCGAGGTTGTGACATGAACCAGGTCAGTAATACTCATGCAATTACTGTCATAGGAAATAAAACTAAAAGTAGTAGTAAATTAATTGCTTGTATAAAACCTGTACAGTTCAAGGCAAGTACTGCATACACTAGAGATTATGGCAGGAAGAGTCTCATATCGTATGTATGTCAATAAAAGTGTAATAGCCTGACAATAAAGGTCTAACTACTGGACTGCATGTGTATACTCTGGTATCATATGGTAATGTACATTAGCAATCATGTAATAGTACTTTAGTATTAAGCACTGTTACGAACACTGTGCACCATAAATTGAATGTGTAGGAATGCCTGTATATGACAGGTGTAATCCCTAGTGGCCATTTAGTACAACTGAGAGACACATAGACAGAAAACAGGGAAAATGCAGACAACAAACCCCATATAGCACATGCAACTGAGATGTGAGCTGTTGATTTTTTAGCACACACAGCCACAGTTTGAATCCTGCCAGTGGTAGTACTCTGCATACAGAATCATACCCCACAACTGTACAGAAATGTCCAGTAAAGTGGCCCATATCTGTTGCCTATCAACCTGCCCCCCCCCCCCTGGAAATCAGTGGGATGATCCCAGATGTATAGGCAGCAAACAGGAAATACAACTGATTGACACACATATATGAGAACAAAGCTGGCACACTAGCAACTCCACAATACCTTATGAGACTAAGAAGCCACGTATGTCCCATTTACACCCCAACTTGTCAAGCTGTGGTCAGAGTGTGTAACAGAGTGAGATGTATGTGCATAATAGTAATGTGGACTCTGGTACTGTGTGTGGGAACATTCAGGTAGTGCTAATAAACATTTCTCCCACAGGTCTGTCAGATACCAACACTGTGCCCAGAAATACAAGAATGATACCCAGTACTGGTACTGTTTACATTGGTATTGTGTGGCAGTGTGGCTGATGCAGTTGCAGTGAATAATGAGGCATTATACATCACTGTCACCCACACTGTCCTACAAAATATAACTGTCTAGGAAATCTGTATAAGAGTGTTGTAATACAAGGTCAGAATGCAAAAGCACAGGGGATTAATAAGACAGAAAGCAGATAGGAGATATACAGCAATATCTATATAGCAGACACAACTGTAATGGACAGTGTTTAGGTTGTAACAGACACAGCCATGGTCTGAATCCTGGGAGTGGCTGTAGGCTACATACAGCATCATACCCCACAACTGTACAGATGAGGCCAGAATGTCCAATATATGGGCCCATATCTGCTGCCTGTCCCCCTGTCCCCTTGGTAAGTCTGTGGGATGATCCCAGATGTTTAGCCAGGAAACAGGGAATACAAGTGATTGACAACTTATTTTTGCTGTCCTCACACCCTCCCAGGGGTTTAAGTGCCCAAATCTACATCCAAATTCAGTGTATATGCACAGCTGTTACTGTAGTAGAAATGGGCAGCTATGGACCTTCCCTACACCCTTCCTGCACATCCCTAGCTATTTTCCCTACTGTCTTTCCCCTCTTTGTGCCCCTTTTTTTCACACTTTCCTATCAACCCCTTTTTCTTTTAAAGAAATTAGCACAGGGGTAAGCGGGAGTAACCACTTTTAAGCAGCAGTAAGTGGGTTTAAGCCTGTTTGTATGGGGGTAAGCGATGCCTACACAGGTTAAGCAATTTAGAAGCTAACTAAGTATAAGAAACTGTAACCGGAGGTCAGCAGAGCTGACCTCCGTGCAAACCCACTTACAACTGCTTTAAAGTGCCTTAATCACTCTGTATCCAACGGCCCGTGTTCTGCCCAGCAAAATAATCAGCCTCTGCAACACTCAAACTCAGGTCCCTGCACACCATAGCCAACATAATTTACCACTAAGCCATGTCAGATATATATAACCCTGCTGTTTTCAAAAACATATCATCCAGCCCAGTCATTCACCAGTACAGAGAATGTATTCCAACATTTAGATGTATGTGTGTGTAAATATATCAATATCTAAACAGATACAACATATCTATATATGTATGTATGTATATATATATATATATATATATATATATATATATATATATACAAATATATACAAATATATATGAACATATATACATGCAAATGCCTGCATCTATAGATATATATGTTTATTCCTATATGTCTAAATATACACAGCAAGTTACATATATGCAAGTAGATATATATCTATGCAGGTATATATGGACATAGTTATATATATATATATGTAGGCAGATATATATATATATATATATATATATATATATATATATATATATATATATATATATCTATAGACATACATATGTAGATAACAATGGGAAAATAACTAAACCATATATGTCCACATGCACCGTTAATGGGGTTGAGAGGCCCCAAACAATATACGTCTTGTACAAATAGGTATACCCCCCCACAGCCAAACACGTCCACCTTGCAATACACTACCAAGTGTTGCAGATCCCATAACTAGGACTTGACACAATTTGAGCACAAGATGTTAACAGTACTACATCCCACCTGTATGATGTCAGGCTGGTATTGGTAACAGATCATGCAGTACAGCATGGCTCCCATAGGAAATGTACAATGTGAAAGCTATCAACATCCCAAGGATACATATAAACAGACACATATCTTCAGATACAGATATACATATATATATATATATATATATATATATATATATATATATATATATATATATCTGTGTGTGACTACACATACACATGCAGAGATATGAACAGAAAGATACATATGTAGAAGGTGCACATAATATGGAACAGCCACTATGCCTACAGTTAACACCTTAACAACTGGACACTGTATGAGCCACCCATACAAATGACAATCATTGCTTGCAACATATACCCACAGAGAGGTCATAGGATATAACACCACACACAGGTTTGCACAAATGGAAAACCTTTATTTGTGTACTATTACAGTTTTATATGCCATGTCATATAGCTGTTCAGACACTGACATCCACATAAACAGAGTAATGCAACTATGAAACAGTTATACTAAAACAGTAGCCTGGAAAGGTTCACAACTGTTGCTGTCCAGGCCAAGCCATTCAAATAGTACAATAGTAAAGACAGACTGGGCCACAGGATACCAAACAATCATCAGTAAGTAATACAGTTGTATAGTTCAGCAGCCTCTATCTACACTCTGTACACAATCACTAGGTGGTAAAGACATCAGCTGACCAAATGGGAGGTAACTGTTACATAACAAGGCATAACTGATGCCATCACAAGCACACTGACAAACATAACAGTTTGTATGGCAGGAGGCAGTAGGCCTGCATTAACCCAGTTTATGTAACTAATGTAAATACGGGTGAAGTAAACTGTACTGTACATCCAGATACCATAAGGCAGTTCACCCTTGATACCCCCACATTTTGTAACAGCCTAGGTTATTTATGGTACACCCCCCCCAGACTCAATAATACAGGACAATATACCACTGTTACATACACTGGCCTCTGGAGTGTATAAGATCACATATGCATTGTGTAGGTGAAGCCCACACATATATGGCCCTAGCCCCACCGTATGTGTGGGGGATACAACAGCAGTGGACTGATGGCAGGAATGGTAACATGGTATACTCACAGCCCGCTACAGAACAACCCCTGACAGCATGTCAAATGCGCAAAGCTTGGTATGTAGGTGGAGGACAGAGGCTGGAACACAGGCCCATATGTGGAAAACTGTTGCCATACACTAAGCAAGTTGCTGTTGTTACAGGATAGTCTGCAACATACCCTTTGTCAGGGATTTGAGGTTAGAAACATAAATGGGAGCTTCTGAGCTGGAAATTTCTGGTTAAAGGCTTATAGTGCCTGCATATTTGAACTGCTTCTTACTGAAATTGGTACGCCATGTTTGCTGTAGCATAGACTAGATCCAGGCCTGCTGAATCTAGCTTTGTTTGCATAACTTGAGCACTAATCCAGGCATTCTTTAAAGTATTCAATTGTATTTATTACTGCTTGGTAGTAACTTGATTAAAGTGTAGCTATCATTCTAAGTCTTTTGGATTAAGCACTTGGGCTTCAGACCAGTTGTTTTACATTAGGAAGGTTTGTGGCCTGCACTGTGGTGGCAGAACAGGTAGCTTACATCCTTCTAAGTTGGGAACTGCTGATTGAGGGCTCAGTGTCTGTTATTCTAAAAGTGTAATAGTTCTGGTTTAAGCACTTGAACTTCAGGCCAGTTATTTTACATTAAGAAGGTTCGTGGTTTGCACTCTTGCAGGAGGAGAGGCTAGACTCTGCTCTTCTGAGCTGGGAATTTCTGGTTAAAGGCTTATAGTACCTGCATATTTGAACTATTTCTTACTGAAATTGGTACACCTTGTTTGCTGTAGCATAGACTAGATCCAGGCCTGCTGAATCTAGCTTTGTTTGTATGCTTGTTGTTTGTTTGCTTGTTATTTCCCTGAAATGCTAATTCCACCTAAAACACGGCTTCTCAGTGCTTCTGTGGATCCCTAGTGATATCTGCATTGCTCACTGTACTTATTTTCTTGTTTCACTTGAAAGAAAGTTACTGTTTGTCATTTTTGCATTTTAAGTTACCTGTAACACATTGCATTTAAGTTACCTGGCACTTGCTGACTAAGTCAGCACTAAAAAATTAAAAGCACTACACCCTCACAAACTCCCCTTGAGTACCTTGTTCCCCATTGGCCCTTTTTTCAATTATAAAGGAATTCCCAATACTATTCTAGCATGTCCAAAGGTCAGTTGTCAATCTCCTCACCGGTCCAGCTGGTGAATCTGGGAATCTTGAGGAAATGTTACAACTGCCTCATGTACACAGACAACCCTCTCCTCCTCCCAACAAATTCCAACACATGTGAGAGATGCAACCATATAGCCAAACTGGAGGCTAAGCTCTCTCAACTCAGTAGTGGCGTAACCAGTCAGGAGGAGAAGGAAACCACACTCACTACAATTCAAGTCTCACATAGACCTACCACAACAGCAAACCAAACACATAAACACACAAAAACATACTCGGAGGCTCTAAATAAAAATCTGCCTAAGCAGCAGAGACCTCCAAAGCAGACACCCAAGCAACCGCTACCCCAAAACAAAACACGTGCAACACATAGCTCACAAAACCAGTGTGCTGAACAGTCACAGCCCTTAAGGCTAAACAACACACCTGATACACTTGTAATAGGTGACTCTATCGTCAGGCACACTGACGTTCTGCTCACCAGGCTGAACAAGGAGAAGGTCACGGTAAGCTGTCTGTCGGGTGCTAGGATCCGCCACATAACACAAGCACTCAGGTCACTCCAAGGCAAGTACAAATATGACTCAGTCATTGTCCATGCTGGTGTGAATGACCTGAGACGTACCTCCTTGGACTACATGAAAAGAGACATAGAGGAGCTCTCTGAGCATTTAGCCCAGGCCAGTATGACCTTGACCTTGAGTAGCATCTTACCCTCACCAAGAATGATGCCACAATATGAAGGCAAGATGATCAATTTCAACAATTGGCTTAAGTATTGGTGTCATTCAAAGGGGATCCAATGCCTGTCAGCCTGGGATGACATGCTCGACAAGCCACGGCCGCTAGGACGGCTTGCACCTGTCACCCCTGGGCTTTCGGATATTGGCAAAGGCTCTTGCTACCCTCATAGTGCCTTTTTTAGGCAAGGCTCAAAAGACAAACCCACCTCCATAGGTATCACAAGGGATAAGAATCTAAGAGTAATGCTACTCAACGCCAGAAGTCTATACCTCAAGATGCACGCACTCGAAACTCTCCTTAGCATGGAGAACATCGATATCTGTGCAGTAACAGAAACCTGGTTCATGGCTCCCGAGAGCACCCCAGCACTACCAGGCTATACCTCATACCATGCTTTTCGGCCCCAAAACTTGGACCGAACCACAAACGGAGGGGGAGTATCAATATTTGTCAAAGATACCCACACCTCCAGGTTGGTGGCACAGCACAAAGCATCAGAGACTATCCATGTGCAACTAACAGGGGGTAAAACTGCCTTCCAGTTTATAGCCTGCTACAGACCAGCCTCCCAAACCCAGGAACCCCACTCAGCCTTCCTGAGAACACTGGAAAATATGAAGGTCTCTCCAAACACCATTATATTGGGCGACTTCAACTACCCAAACATAGACTGGGAGCATTACTCTAGCTCCAACACCCTAGCCCAAAGGTTCCTAGAATTTATAAACTCAAATGCTATGGAACAACTTGTTACCACTCCCACAAGAGGGGAAAACATACTGGACCTGATCATCACTGACATGCGGACTCTATGCTCCAGGCCAGAAGTGTATCCCTCACTGGTAAGATCAGACCATAAACTAATCTCACTGGATATTCACATCCCGACCCCATCCCCTGCCCAGAAAACCACAGTGAAAAACTTCTCTAAAGCAAATTTCACACTCCTCAAAACCGAGGTGGAATCCTTCAAAGCCCCCGGGCCTGTGGAAAATATGGCCCAGACCACAGAATCCTTTATAAATGCATTCTATGAACACCTTCAGGAATGCATGGATTATGCAATCCCAAATAAAACCAAGACCCAATCCTCCAAAGGCAGATGTCCTGTCTGGTGGACCCCAGCCATAAACAAACTATACAATAGAAGGAGGAAGCTACTACATGATAGAGCAAAATCCCAAAAAGGGAAGGCATCTCTGATCAGTATTAGCAAAACACTACGGGCACTCATAAAATCGTCTAAGGCCAGCTTCGAGAGAAAATTTGCACAGGACACCAAGGATAATCACAAGGCTTTCTTCAGTTATGTTAGGAACCTGGGTGGGAATTCCCAGATATGCTCAGAATTAGTCCAAAATGACAAAAATTACACTGAACCCAGACATTGCCAACATCCTAGCTGACAGGTTCAGCGCAAACTTCTCCCCCCCTCTCCCCACCAAAAGGGCAAATATCTATCCCAGCAGAGTGCTGCCCCCCTGACATCTCAGATGCTCAGGTAAGAGCCGCCCTCTCCAAAGCAAAAAACACAGCATCAATGGGTCTAGAAAGTGTCCCGGGCTGCATCTTACATGAACTCCAAGAAGAGCTAAACCCAAACATAAAACTACTGTTCAATCTCAGCCTTACTACAGGATATGTACCCAAAGAGTGGCTTACAGCAACAGTGGTCCCTCTCCACAAAGGTGGTGCCTCAACAGATCCTGGAAACTATTGTCCCATAAGCCTGACTAGCTTGGTCTGCAAAGCTATGGAAAGGATCACCATGGACCTCATAAATAAAGATATTGGGGACCTACAGACACTGGATCCTACCCAGTTTGGCTTTGTTAAGGGCAGATCCTGCCTCTTAAACCTGGTCGATTTCTTTGAAACAGTCACCAAGGCCATTGACGAGGGGAAGGTGGTCCACACAGCCTACCTGGACCTCGCAAAAGCCTTCGATACAGTACCCCACTCGGGCATTATAGATAAGCTCACCAGCTTAAATATAAACCCCTATGTCACTGGATAGGTTGCAAACTGGCTCAAGGACAGAACCCACATGGTTAGAATTGCTGGAGTCATGTCAGACTCCAAACCAGTTACAAGCGGCATCCCACAAGGCTCAGTCCTGGGACCTCTCTTGCTCGGTATATAATTCTCGGAGGTACAGGCCAACACGGAAGGACTGTGGCTGACCAAGTTCACAGATGACTGCAAACTGGGCGCCATAATCGACTCTCCAGCCGACACAAGCATCCTCCAAAAGTACCTCATAGAAACAGATAACTGATGCCAGAGCCATAGCCTCAAGCTAAACGCCAAAAGGTGTATAGTCATCCCCTTTGGCAAAAACAAAGTGCCCACAAATTACCACATAGGTGGTAATCCATTAAGTACAGAAGAAGTAATTAGGGACCTGGGGACCCAAGTTGATAGCAATCTCTCATTTGACAACCACGTGGCCAAAGTGGTTAGAAAAACATTTTATATAGCCCACCTATTCATGAAGGGATTCCCATCTAGATCAGGGGAGGTCATCGTGCCTCTTTACTCATCCCTCATCAGGCCCATAACTGAGTACAATGCCCCTTTTGGGATGTACCTTACCAGACACATGCAGCAACTGGAAAGACCCCAAAAGTACCTCACCAAGAGGATCAAAGGGCTCAAACAGATGCCATATGCTGCCCGGTTAAAGAAACTCTAGCTCTACTCAGTGGCATACTGCCTGCTCCGAGGCGATCTGTGCCTGATGTATAAAGCCATGTCCAACCCAGAATTAATGACATGCTGCACCTCAGAAAATCCAAATCCCATCGAGTGACACACTCGAGAGACTTGAACCTCAGCACTGAAATAAATAGGACATGCTGGAGGAACAGATTCATAACCCAGAGGCTCCCTTCACTCTGGAATAAAATCCCAGTCCAGGTTAGGCAGAGTCCCTCATTGACTCTCTTCAAGAGGAATCTTGATGAGTGGATGAGAGATCATAGGTTTACCCCGGGTATCACTTCTGTGTCACTGTTAGACAGAGGCACAGTATACTAACCTCGAAAAAGGGCATAGCAAAATTAATTTAAAATGGGTGGCGAAAGCCAAACACACTCTGGCTAGGCTTATAAATGCCCTAGGGCAGATAGCCTAGTATGAACCTATGAACCTATGAACCTATGGATGTAGCCATGTACTGACAGCACTCAACACACACACTGCCAGTGAAATATCCTGTGTGGTGGACAGACAAAACATGTTAGACACACCTCTGGCCACCAAGAGGATAGGCCCACAGTTGAGAGCTAGACAGACTGCATTCCAAGGTAAACTAGCATGTACACACAAACCCTGTAACACCAGTACTATACAAAGCATAACACAACTCTAGACACACTCTGTCTGTAGTTCTGGAACTTCCTAAAAATATGCAGCTGGCCTGAGTGTGCCAGTTCTCCTGTAAGAGGTATTGCTACCTGTTGTCTGTATCACTGAAGCCCACACACAGAAGGATGTCCATCACACAGGAAAGGTAAAGGGACCACACCCACATGATGTGGTGGTTGCCATGACAGTGGCTGCATGCAGTTAGCAAATGGAGGACATTGATTGGAGCAGAGGCCATCACCTGATCATGTGCATCACCTACCATGTTGGAGAGAGAGAGAGAGAGAGAGAGAGAATAAGAAAAAAAAATAAATAAAAAGCAAAGGCATTCAGCCACCATTCATTCATCAAGACATCATTCCCACAACAGGTATGTGAAGTATATATACATGTAATAGAATATAGTACCTTGTCCATAATAATGGGATAGATGATGTGGAATGATTTATGTGTGCCATCAGGTGTTATTGTGATGATGTTCAATGAACAGCTGCTATGGACAATAGTGTCTGTCCCTATGGGTAGTGGACCATAGCCTTCAACTGTGCAGGTCAGCACTGACTGACAAGATTTAAGCCATCATAGTGTGTGTTGTGTAATGGGAAGTATGTATATTACATGGCCAATATCTGGTGGTGGAACTAATGCCATTACAATGGACACATGGGACCCATGGCCCACCACTGGCAGGATACTCAGGTTAATCTGTAATGTAGCATGCCGGAATGCCATAGGTGTGTAATAGGGTTACCTGCAATTGGGTCCTACTTACACCCCCCTAATGTCAGGCTGTGTCCATATGTGACACCTGCCTGTGTTGCAGCAAGGCAGAACAGTGCAGCTGTGCAAGAAGGTGCTGTGAGATTGTGGAACTGATGTCTGAATGTACCCCACATATAGGTATGCATATATGTACATATGTCACATATATAATATATAAATATATATATGTATATCAGCATGTATTTCCACAAATATACAGATACCCATGTGTAGACATATATATGTGCACATATATACAAAATCACATATATCTACACACATATATAGATATATACCTATATGCACATGTCTACATATATACAAACACACACACAAACATGTATGTATGTAAGGACATGTCCCCTATATTACTACCACATTGATGCATGCTATGTGTGAGGCACCAGCACACATAGCAGTACACACAGATATCTACAGCTGGCAGTGTGTGCAACATGGACGGGCATGTCACATGTTAGTCCCTTGTTCGGACCATATTTCACCCGTCTGTGAAGTATGCAATGGGAATATGGGGAAGTACGGCAGGTACACTTGTGGAGGTTGTCAGGATTGGTAGATATAGAGGACAGTCTACAGGGGTGGTATGTGACACATGTGATGGGTAAAATCCCTGGAAGGTGTGTGTGGTCTGTGATGTGGATACCCCATGGGTCCCAATATGGGCACAATGGGAACAAGCCTCCCACCCACTGCTACTCACAACACCAGTCCATGTCCTGAAGGTGTCTGGTATGGAGGCTGAGCAGGGGGAGCATGTTGGCCCTGTGAATGCGTACTGGGTGCCTCAGATTGATGTAGCAAATCCCACATGTGTCTGTGGAGCCCGGTATGGAACAGACCCTAGACCTGACCTTAGGGACAGGAACATGTCTGTGTGTGCCCCAAGGGGGGGGCAACATTCCCTGGGTGGTTCCACCTGATGGTATTGCTGGACCAGTACATGAGGAGGCCCCAGGTTGGGACACACATGTGATGTGGCCAGGTATCATGGGCAGATGGACTTGGAGAGGTGGATCTGCTGGCCAATAGAACATATACATGTTATTTTGTCACTGTTATAGAACATATGTTGGTAGTAATAGTCTACACAATCCCGGTGCATGTCTAAAGCATGCATAGATATCCCCAATAACACAGAATGTCAGATGTGCAGCAATCCCAGAGCAGCCATAGCAGTGGAATATATGGAACCATAGTGGCCCTGATAATGGCATGCAAGTGAATAGTCTGTAACAGGACAGCAACAATAGTGTCTACACAGGGGACATGGCTACAATCACATAGCAGAAAGTGTGGTACAATACAATATCTGTCCCACTGGTAGGTAAGCTGTAGCCATACCTAATGAGTTGTGTGTACAGTTTTTTGAAGCTAATATGGTAGGGAGTGTGACAGAGATGTGTATTATGAACTGTGGTAACCTTGCTGTATGAGTTGCTCAGACCTGTTTCCATCTTTATGTCTTTCAGCCAAGATGGCACATGCACGGTTGCCCACCTATTCCCAAGCGGAGAATGATGTGGTGATATCACAGTTGATCCAGCAATATTCAGTGCTATTTGGCCAAGCAGCACATGAGCAGCAGGAATGGACCTCCTTGTGCAACGACCTAGTCCACAGGGTCAATGATGTCGGACTGCACAACCGCAGTTATAATCAGGTTCAGCATTATTGTACTGACCTCCTTCACAATTCCCATCGACATGCTGCTGCAGTCTGGGGGATCACCTCACCACAGGGGGGGCCATGCCATCCATCCCCCTGACACGTGTGAAGGAGCTCTTGGCCAGCCTTGTGGCACCTGCCCATCCGGACAACCATCAACCGCTGGACTCCTTCGTGGAGGTGAGTGTCACCCACACACTGGCCGAGGAGCATGCAGTTAAGGACACAGGGCACATCAGTAGACCACTGTTGTGTATATATCTGCATTGTTACAGGTAGATCATGCATATCTGACATGTCATATATATATTGTGTTGCTGCATTGTAGTGATAAACAGATGTCCAGATGTGGTAGTATCATGGGAATGTACTGTTGATGTATTGTAATAATGCACCCACCCTGGAGCACTGCCACAGGTGTGGCCACTGACATTGCATCTCTCACCCTCTTATGTAGGTCCCTCTGGGATACCACCAAGGCAGCAACCTGTAGCTGGTGAGTATGTTTCATGTAGATGCTTGCCACACACTGGGCATGTAATAGTGATGGTATATTCCATGCACACATCTAACACACCTACCCTGAATGCATGCTGTACATGTACATGTATTGTTGTTGTGAAATGCACGGTCTCACAGGGGGTGACCATGATGGGGTATTGGAAGGGTATGTCTGACACCTGCATGATAACTAACATCCTGTCATTGTGGAATGTGTCCACAGAGAGTAACATACTGGTGGTAGACATGGCCTGCAGTAGGAACATGTTCGGAACAACACCCATATACAGTGCAGCACCAGTTTATATACCTGTACGACAATGGCAACTGCTGCAAAGATACACTATGGCATAAGGCATTACAGTAGTTCACATTATCAGCTGGGTCTATGCTGCAACATGTGGTGTTTAGTGTATGGGACACTGCAAAGTGACACACATGTGTAGGGCTTACTTGTCATGCATCTGCATAAAGGCTGAAGGAGGGGGTTTCAGCATGACACACCAGTGCACTGCAGCAGGGATCCTAAGGATGCTAGCAATGGCTCTATCTGCTCATAGTCAGACTTAGGGCCTGTAGCAGCCATACCCCTACCCACACAGCAATAGTGACGGCAGTGTGTGAACACCATGGGATGTGCATATGAGTAGACCTTGCAATCATGCATATTAGGGGGACGTGTAGGGCAGACTGAACATACACTGGTAAATGCAGATGGCCCATGCTGGTATACCCCTGCCAGGAACAGTAACGGCTGTAGTACACACAAGAGGTGCGATAAACTGTCATGATAAAGGGTGTGCACACATATGCCCACATGGTGTGTATGCATTGTGGTCAGCAGCCGCACACCTAACACAATCTGTAGACACTGCATCTGAAAGTACAGGACATATGTCACATATTGGGCTTGTGTACTGCTAAGATATGCAGTAATGTGGTCTCATGGCAGGTCAAGGATGTGTGTGTCAAATCAATGAAGGTGTGTACACCCCCCCATAGCCATGGTATGCTCTGATGGTTGTCAGTGTAAGAGTATTGGAGTGGTCATACATGGTCTGTTGATGTTGACAGCTGTAAATCAGGCATCAGGTATTCACCAATGACAACTGTCCACATATCATCCCAGGTATGTGTTGCTGAAAAACATAAGGGCTGTGAGAAGTAAAGCTGACATAACTGACATGGTACTACACATTCCGCAATGGGTTGTACACCTGTGAGTTGTGGTGCACAGTACATGGCAGGGTGCAGAACAGGTGCACAACAATACTGTGTACATGGGTGCAGTGGTATCCAGGGGAAGGGGCATCACCTAGTGACATAGTTCATGCATCACACACATGTATACTGTTGCTAGTATGGATTGACTATAGCTGAACTGCATGCTGTTCTGTACCATATGTTCTTCATGTTTGCAGATCGGTAATAGGAGGACTGTCTGTACTATCATTGTGCAACCTCACCTGTGTGTGTGTGTGTGTGTGTGTGTGTGTGTGTGTGTGTGTGTGTGTGTGTGTGTGTGTGTGTGTGTGTGTGTGTGTGCATCCTGGTGGTTAGTTAGTTTGTCTGCAGGGTCACTTTGGTGAAGTGGAGGGAGGTAGATGCATGTAGGATGCATGTGTGCATGTGTGTGTTTGTGTGGGTGGCCATGTATGCACATGTGTGATTGTTGGGTGTTTAAACTGCTGTACCTCCCTGTGGGACCATGCAGTACATGGACATGGACTGCCACATTACACACCAGGAATACCTGTCATGTGTGTAATCACAGGAAAGCAAATAGTATAATATGGTCTGTAGCATGGAACAGGCATCCAGAGGGAAGATAGACACCAGGTACACCCTTAATATTGCAGTCAGCAGAGAGGTCACCTACTACCCATGTATGCAGCTCTACAGATGCATTGGGGAAGTACTAGTCAACACCAGGGAGTGTATCCAACTATTACAGTTCTCACGTGATTGGCTGAAGGGGCAGCATATCTGGCATGTACTGAGCATTACATACACATGACATATCAATGTGAGATATTATGGATACAACATAGTATCCCACACATATAGGGGCCATGTACATCATTACTGGGCATACAGAGGGTGCATACCGAATGACTGCAGTGAGGCCATGTATAACCACTACACACAGGTCAGGCAGGTAAAGAAGCAACCGGCCTTGTGTTTTGGCCACTTGTGTGGGCATTTAGAGGACTGAGATGTTAATGAGTGGTATCAATGTGTATATGTTAACAAGTGTGATGCAGGATGGGGTAACACATGGACATATACATGCGACTGTCTGTAAAACCATGGACAGGTAGGTATTACGGAGGTGTGTGTGTGTGTGTGTGTGTGTGTGTGTGTGTGTGT
Source organism: Protopterus annectens (assembly GCF_019279795.1). Classification (NCBI taxonomy): domain Eukaryota; kingdom Metazoa; phylum Chordata; order Ceratodontiformes; family Protopteridae; genus Protopterus; species Protopterus annectens. Next base: position 1,079,900,531 of record NC_056728.1, read on the forward strand.
GTGTGTGTGTGTGTGTGTGTGTACTGTAAGGCAATGCTGTACAGGTTTTAAATTGTGTTTATTGTTTTCCTCCACAGGTGACAAGGTGGGTCAGGGTCCCTCCTGCATGCAATGTGATGTAGGTGTCCATACAGACAACAAAGATGATGACAGTACTGTTGAGGCATAGGTGGGGTTGTCAGGGGCCAACACTGTGCCAACATTTGACATCCCCCTTTTAGCCACCCCAACCCCGCACACAATTTCAGTGCCTACACATACCTCATTACCAGTGGCCATAGCAGAGGAACAGCTGGCGTCTGGTGGCAGTGCACAGGGAAGTGTGGTAACCATGATTACTGTGTACAGTCACAGTAGGCAGAGATGGATGGCCAGCAGGCAGCACATAGGCAGATGCCCCACAGTGCTCGTGGTAGGCCCGCTGGATGTCATGCCCCTGGCAAAGCGACATAGCTGGTACCAGCAGGTGCATGTTTCAGGTTGTAATGGCGTCAAAGGCACATATGGAATGTTACACCAGACAGGGCCTGAGGCTGCAGAGGGCTGCTCTCACATCTGTAAGCGACAAACTCCGTGAACTTTCAGGTGCCATCAGTGTTTATACCGAGCACACAGATAGATGGCATGATGAGATGATGGCCCTCATCGGCCGTGGTGTGTCCGTGCTTCAACGTTTGGTGGGGATGCGGCAACACCCATGTAGATGTGGGCCAGCAACACCAATAGCTGTCAGTCAAGGTGGATGTGCTAGGACACCAAGGAGATTACATAGTGGCAGTAGCAGCCTCAGTAGTGCAGGTGGTGTGCTGTCCACACCACACCACAACAGGAGGGACCTGGTACCAGCGGACAATTGTCATCAGCAGGTGAGAGTAGCACATTGAGGCCTGTACCTGGATGTGCCAGTGGAACCCCTGGCAGGCACAGTCCACATGTCCATGGCTGGAGGCAGTGAACTACACACCCTGCCAGATATAGCCTGCAGCTGTCCATAAACACCTTTGTAGGCCAGCCACATGGCAGAACTGTGTGCATGCATACCCACACTATGAAAACACCTAGGGCAACCCCATACCTACATGTACCACATCACCTCACACAGCTCTCCACAGTACACCCCTCACCCACACACATGGTGTCAAATATATGGCCCACCCTCGGCCTCTGGCAAACCAACATCACACCCTTTGCATATGATGATACATGTGCCCCATCCCTGTCATCCATACCATCAATGCAGGGACAGGCTGATATGGTTCTGATGCACATGGTGACTGTACAACAGTGTACCACAGTATTGCAGTGTAACATGTTGTAGGGAGTAAAGTGTAATGCATATATAGCAGGTAGGGTAGCCATCCAGCAATGATGCCTTATAGCTGTTAGTAACACTGGTTGGATGTGGTCTCCATAATGTTATTCATGTCTGTTGTAGGTGTACATGTGTCAGCACTAGGGTGTCCTGTGCATATGATGATACCTGTGCCACATCTCTGTCAACCATATCATCAATGCAGGGACAGGCTGATATGGTTCTGGTGCATACTGTAACTGTACTACAGTGTACCACAGTACTGCAGTGTAACTTCTTGTAGGGAGTAGAGTGTAATGCATATATAGCAGGTAGTGTAGCCATCCAGCAATGATGCCTTATAGCTGTTATTTATTATTTATTTTATTTTATTTGCAGTTGGTTAACCAGGATAGTCCACTGGGCCAATAAGAACCCGTTTTCAATGGAGTCCTGGGGAGGAAAGCTCCAAAACAAAGGTTACAAAAAGATTACAGCAGATTACAATTTCAATCATTTGTAGGATAAAGACAAAGCTTCAAAACAATGGTAACAAAAAGACTACAGCAGTTTACAATTTCAGTCATTTGTGGGTTCAAAACAAAACAAAGATTAAGCAGTTACAATGCTATTTTTAGGTTTCATTTTGTAGAAGACCAAGATTTAAACAGGTGCAGTGTTAGTAACACTAGTTGGATGTGGTCTCTATAATGTTATCCATGTGTGTTGTAGGTGTACATGTGTCAGCACTAGGATGCCCTGTGCATATGATGATACCTGTGCCACATCCCTGTCAACCATGCCATCAATGCAGGGATAGGCTGATATGGTTCTGATGCACATGGTGACTGTACTACATTGTACCACAGTACTGCAGTGTAACATGTTGTAGGGAGTAGAGTGTAATGCATATATAGCAGGTAGTGTAGCTGGCCAGCAATGATGCCTTATAGCTGTTAGTAACACTGGTTGGATGTGGTCTCTATAATGTTATCCATTTGTGTTGTAGGTGCACATGTGTCAGCATGAGGATGGTATGCAGTCATATTCCACAACGGAGTATGTCACTGTGGTGACACCATGGCTGTGACATATCTGGGGTACAGTTGAACACATGTCACAGGTTACTAAACTGGTTATTGCCTGTGACACATGGACGGGTGCTCCGCTGAGGTGTATATACCCTGCAACCTGATGTAGACCCATCCACATACACGCACACTGTTACTTGGCAACACTGGCAGTAGACCCCTACCTAGATATGTAGTGATACTGACGTGTGTGGCTTACATTGCACACACCGCACAGCATTTAGGGTGAGGTTTGTCCCAGGTTACATGTTACATGCAGAACATCCCCAGACATGTACAGTATGCTAATGGGGGATGTGATGGGTGCATTTGGACAATACATAGTGTGACATACTGTAATATACACATTTACAGACACATAACAGCCAGACACACATCTGAGATACCAGGGCCTATCGCTGCTAACTAACCAGACCATTTATTCAATGTGTTACAGGTAGCCTGCACACATCACATGCATAACTGGCTTGGATTGTGGTAACAGTTACCTGTATGGTTGATGCTGACAGTGGTAACCATAACGTGGTACATGGGACATATACTGGTTGTACCTTGGTGTAATGACAGTGTACACAGCACTCACATCCCCAGTGGATATTGTACTCCCTGAAACTCATGATGACACTCTGTCACACCCACCAACACATATTGGCCACAACTGTGATACAACCCATAGTATACCCCAACACTGATACCACAGGGATATGCATCACATGCACATGCCACACACATAGTAGGGTGTTGCATTGTCATGCCTCACCTATGGGCAGCAACAACACTATCTGTACTACTGTGTGGTAATGGGTATTGTAATAGGAGTATGTGACCTCAGAATGCTGTCCACTACAGATGTATGAACATGCACACCTACACACACATGCCAGAACACAATGGGTATCCCATGCCTATCACCCCATTTGTGAAACACAGTTGTGCTGGTACTGCAAGGCTCATGTAGCCGGTATTGGGGGGAGCTTAACAGGGTACATGTTATGTCCCATATAGCAGCAGCCACAACTCGCTATGGCAATGGGTGCTGCATTGGTTGTGAAGGCCTTCATGGAATTCCCAAGTACAGGTGTGCTAACACACAGACACCGCTATACTCAGTCATGCACACATACACATGTGTCAGTACAGGGGTGCATTTCTGCAGGTGGTCATAGCTGTGTACCTAGCTATTGTCCAAGGGGAGAAGGGTTGTGTAGGGGTTGTGTGTAAAGTGTTATCCTGCCACCTGCTAGGTGTTAGCAGGCATCTATTGAAAGAAACTACTGTCATGACCCTCAGGGTGTGAATGACCTGCATCAGCCAAACCTCCAGGTGCCTCCGGCACATGGCCACTGAGGTGATCAAGTTAACATGTATGCAGCATGCATTACAACACATGGTTATTGTCTGTGATGGTGACCTGTACCCAAGCATGTTCAGTTGACTGTGGTAGTGTTGTGAAGGTACCTATGGCATGTGGTGCATACAGGGTGACATCTGCTATATGTGCCACTTCTTACACAGCTGGGCAGACATGTCAGTGTCAATCAAGCTTAGGTTGCCGGTACATATCCCAGCTGGATACCTGCCATCTGCATATCTGTACACGGACTGGCCGTCATCAGCTTGGCAAGTAGTGTGTTGACAGATAGACATCTGACAACAATATGTATGCCATAAATACATTTCAGATGCACTCAGTAACATGTGCTGTACAGATAGTAGTCTACAGTTACATTCCACATGACGGACCATTACCCAGTAAGGGGTATATACTGTGACACAGCTCACACACCAGGGATACAACAGGGAGGCATCAGAGTCCAGCTATGCCTTCAGGTGTGCCTGTTGTCAGTTTTACATTTAGCACTCTGCTCTTGCCTGGGTAAGCACTGCCAACTGTAGTACTACCATGATATACTACATGCCAGTGTGACAGCACGTATCCCCTGTATGTAACACATTCACATGGATAACAGTGCTGTACAGGCCTCATTTATGTCTGTGTGCCACACATGACACTCACACCCCTTGCTTCTGTAATGACAGCACATAGGTGCATATATTGTACATGGCATTGCATACACTTATTATGGATGTCATTACTCTGCTATGTTATCAGACTGGGTGGTGTGACCTGGTTACCAGGGCTAAGCCATGCTTAGCAAGTCTCAACATTGGTGCAATAAAACAGCTAAGCTGATTTGTGCACTGGTAAGTGAAGCCTACACTGTGTATGCGCCTGTACATTTACCCATAGCTTATCCCTGCTTAGCATTGTGCAAACCCATGCAAACCCACTTAAAGCTGCTTAAAACTGCCTTAACCACTCTGTATCCAACAGCCCTTGTTCTGTCCAACAACAAAATTAACAGCCCTTGAACCCAGGACCCTGTACACTAAAGTCACAACACTTACCCACTACACCATGACCACTGTGAAGACCGCTGTTGTTTTACCAATATAGCTGTCAATACACATATTGAGCAATACTGAACAATTGCCTTTATTTCCTAAATTGTGTAGTCATTGTTATTAATATAACAGTTGCATCACATATGTTGTTTTATCATAATGAATACATAGCAGATACATAGGGTGAGATATAGCTGGGATTGTATACACAACCGTGAGGTTTACATATGACAGGAATATGGTTATATACATATAATAGGTCTATATATGTCTACATGTAAATACACATGTATACTCATACATATGTCTGTATACACATCTGTATAGTGCTACTTCTATATGGCCATGTGTACATCCCTTCATATGTACACATGTGTATGTATATATATATATATATATATATATATATATATATATATATATATATGTGTTTGTATATATATATATATATATATATATATATATATATATTATATATTGAATCACCAAATGCTTAGAAAAGTGAACACTGATTCATCGACCCCATGTAAGCGAAAGCTTACACTCTCGAACACTCAGAACAGTGATTTTTTCACAGGGAAAAAAATCTCTGTTCCAAGAAACACACACACAACACAAGCACACCCCAAACTATTTCTAATGTGTGGGGCTTCACCCCCCATACCCCCTACTTAAATATACCAACTCCGAGACCACACTACAGTAACAAAGAAGGCAAAATACTGAAGGCGGCCTAGCAATTTCTTTCTCAGGGAAAGAATTCGCTTATATGCCGCTTTGGTATTTTGCTGTTTTGTGCTATAAAGTTCGATCAAGATGCATTGGAAAGAATGTGTCTTTGATCAGCTAATAGGGAACCTATATATATATATATATATATATATATATATATATATATATATATATATATATATATATATATATATATATATATATATATATATATATATATATATATATATATATATATATATATATATATATATATATATATATATATATATATATATATATATATATATATATATATATATATATATATATATATATATATGGGTCTACTACGGTTGATTGAAAACTCACTTGAATGAAAATGAAATTACCAGGACCACTTCACTGAAAGCTCACTTGACTGAAAACTCACTTGACTGAAACTCATTTTGTTGAATGTTATAAATGGCCTTTTCCCCACTGTAGTGTGACCCTGAAGTTAGTATATAAAGTAAGGGGGTTGTGGTGGGCACAGCCTCCCACATTAGGGGGTGTGGAGGCAAAGCCCCACACATATCTTGTTTATATATTCTCTTTTGGAAACAGTTATTTAATTGCACTTGTAAGTATAACTGTGTATAGTTTAAAATGTTTATAATATAGCCCCCCACACCCCCCAATGTTGGGGACTGTGCCCCGCACACACCCCCTTACTTAATATACTAACTCCAGGGTTTCACTACAGTGGGGAAAAGGCCATTTATAACTTTCAACGAAATGAGTTTCAAAGAAATGAGTTTTCAGTGAAGTGAGCTTTCAGCGAAGTGGTCCTAGTAATTTCATTTTCAGTCAAGTGAGTTTTCAATCAACCGTAGTAGATCCAATATTATATATATATATATATATATATATATATATATATATATATATATATATATATATATATATATACACACACACACACACACACACATATATATATATATATATATATATATATATATATATAGACACATATATGTATATATACATATATGTATATATAGATATATATGTATGCACATCATATGTGTGCAGTTATGCCTAGTTATGTTGGTATATATGTAGATATGTACAACTATATGTGCATACATATCTATTCTGATATACCTACTACTGTCAATATACATGTAGATATCCATACATATATGTGCATATGTATCTCTATCTGTATATGTGTAGACATATATTGCTCTGTATATGTATATATCTGAGTGTTTATATGTATATATATGTACATATACATATCCATCTATGTATGTCAATATGTATACGTGTATATATCTATATAGATATATGGATAATTAGATATACATATATGTTCACAATATGTCCTGAACATGGAGTGGAGCCATACTTCAGCCTCAATAGTCCCAACTTTGCAGTGCAAGGGGATGCCAGGTATGTATTGCAGATATATTTGTAGACTATTACTACTGTAATAGGGACTGTCTTCACAGACATGGTGTGTGTGGGAGGTCACATCTGCTTTTAACATGTGCACCATTGGCTACTGACAGACATCCTAAGGACATCATAGTACAGTACCACTGCTAGCACAGTAATGCTCCTGTGGACTACAGCAGAGATATGGCCAATATATGTGGACAGTCTGATACACTCTAGACAGTCCAGAGGTATACACAGAACCCCTTAGTGCAAGACATGTGGACCAAGCCTGACAATGTGGATGTTAACAGCCTTGTAGATGGGTATAACACGTAACTACTGGTATACATATGCCCCCATAGGTTATGCATTCACATACCCCTGTCTGTCCTGACACATAATAACTGCTGGTACAGAGGTGCCATGGCCACATACTACCCACTAGTTATTGACATACATCTGTACAGCATCCCACTGCTTCGTCTGACATACATGACTGTTATGGTGGCCCTGCAGCAGTACATCTGACAAATATCTGGGCATGACATCTCACTGGGTAAGTACACTAAGCTAGGCATGTAAGAAAACACTGTGCATGCTACAGGCAGACTGGCTCAACACTGGCCTACATTTTCTATGAAGGAATACACATGAACCTTCATATATAGTAGGCTCTACATGCATGTCACAGCATAGAGTAATGGACACCTGTGTGAAAGTGCATAACCACAACCAATGTGAACACAGCCACATATAGTAAGCTATTACTGTATAGGGACTCTCTGTTCCACAACATCCTCATATGTGCCACTCACACACTAACCCTACATATACTGGGCTGCTACACAGTGGGTCCAATGCCTGTCTGTGGTATGGGACATGTGTGTGTTTGGCTCTACAAACATGTAAGCTGATAGGGTAACATACAGTGGAGCAGCATGTAAGACCAGATAGAACAGGACCAAGAATGATGACATCTACCACAGTCTGTACACAGGCCAAGGTATATATTAACAATACACACACTGTCGACAATCACCATAAGTACACAGACCTCAGTACTGTACACACAACCACAGAATGTCCTGGTTATGTCATCAACTATAACCCCTACTATACATAACATGTGTAGCAGTCTGATATCTCACTGGCTTGTTATCAGATATAATGTCAATAAATATGGTTTACAGCACATATGCACCTCTTAGTGCATGACATATATACAAAGGTTGACAGAGTTGTGGCTGGCAGCACAAACACAGGGCCGTTATTGACATGTTGCTGTGATAACCTCATACATTTACTGTTGCAACATATGTCCTATGAGGGAAACAGTAACTCTCACTGTTGTCACCATCTACAGACTGCGATCCTCTCACTACCTTCTGCAGTTCACAGATAGGTCCTCTGTGGGTAACACAAGAAACAAAAGGCACCACACACTGCCCAGTCTGCAGATGACCCTACTGATGGGGGTTTCCTCATAAACATAGCACTGACATGACAGGTATTAACACATGTAGGACAGCCATATCCACACACACCCTGTTAAACCAACATTAATCCAATTGCAGCATAGCAGCACTTACAGTCTGTTGTCAAATCAGGCACACCCCCCTCCTGTGTGTTAGCCTATTTCCACAGTGTATGTTATTAGAGGTAAATCCCCAATCCATCTGTTATGCTGTTTGCCAAACAACAGATCTAGTTCTTGCTCACAGTGAATGAAAAGGCCCAACAGGAACATGATGTTCCTAGATATTGGAGTGTGTTTCCATGCAATTGGCTATGGGAATGTTACCACAGCTGTTCCACATGCAATCAGCTAGAGGAGGGCTGCAATTGGTGCAGAAGCCATCAGCTGATCATGAGCATCACTTACAATACACATGCTGCAGCCTAAGCAAAGCAGGTGTAGGTCTCCATATCCACCAGATGGGGGGTGAGAGAGGCAGACAGAGGCAAAGTAAAGTCAGGGAGGGGTGGGAGAGTAAAACTTAAGCATGGTTGTGTCACACACCTACCGGCACAGGGTATCAAACCCCTGATGGCTATCACATTTCTGTGCAGTTATTGGATGCACCACATAGGTTACATGTTGAGGAGCCCTCAAAACATATATGTTATAGTGAGTGGCATCCGCAACAGGGATAAGGTAGCTATACGGCAGGTGTAGTACATGTGCCTGTCTGCATGAACAGGTGCCAGTATCAACACAGCCACATTCTCACAGGGATGCACACACATTGACACACATGGCAGGGCCAGGAATACAACTCATCACTAGTGAGATTTCCACAACACATTACTCTGCATGTATCACATGCACCACAGGGATCATACAGAGGTTATATGGGCAAAGGGTATGTGGAGGTGTCTGACATTGGACAGCATGCTTCAGTATGCCAATGGGGGTTGTAGTGAGTGTGAATGTGATCATACACATCATACAAAACACACATCCACACACACACACACACACACACACACACACACACACACACACACACACACACACACACACACACAGGGTGCCAGTACTGACATACATGGGTGCATTATTTCATGGGTGTGTAGTGGTCGACTGTGCCAAACAGCTATACAAGGCTAGGTGATGGGTACACCTTGGCATCAGTCAACATGACACTGGTCTGCATTGTGGCTCAGGGGTGTAGTTTCAGGATTTGCCCACACAGGTGGGTATTGTATTCATCATCCAGTCATCTGGGTGACTATTGTGTGTGGCCAATGCTGTGCATAGCTTGTCATGTATGTGTTCCTTAGTCAATGACATGGATGGTGTCTGGGATGTACACACCTCCCACATGCATGTATAGTGACATGTGGAACTGTTCCTGGGGTGTCTGGCCCATGTTGTGTACACAGATTATCATCAGATGTGCCAGTCCTGGCCTCATGTGGCGGTAACTGGTAATGGACAGCAGGTTTACCCTGCACCTACATTGATAGCATGATACTAGCATTCCCTGGTGTCAGTGGCATCGGTCCATACAGGGCATGTTTTCAGGCATAGTATGTCCGTTGTGGATCACATTTAATGGAACCACAGGTGTTGCAGGTGTCCAGCGTGGAACATGGGGAAGGTGCATGTACGTGCCTATTGGACAGATGGACAGGGTGCCATGCCCTCTGTAGCCCATTGCAATCACACCATAGTTATCATAGTTCATAGGTTCATAGTTTGATACTAGGCTATCTGCCCTAGGGCATTTATAAGCCTATCCAGAGTGTGCTTGGCTTTCGCCACCCTTTTAGATTAGTTGACTGCACCTCTGTATAGTAGGTCACAGAAGATAGCCCTTTTAAGGTTAGTTTACTGTGCATCTGTCTAACAGGGACACAGAAGAGATCCCAGGGGTAAACTTATGATCTCCCATCCACTCGTCAAGATTTCTCTTGAAGAGGCTCAGTGAGGGGCTGTGCCTAACATGGATTGGGATTTTGTTCCAGAGTGAGGGGAGCCTCTGGGATATGAATCTGTCCCTCCAGCATGTCCTATTTATTTCTGTGCTGAGGTTTAAGTCCCTGGAGCATGTAGCTCTAAGGGATTTGGATTTCCTGAGGTGGAGCATGTCCATTAATTCTGGGTTGGACATGGCTTTATACGTCAGGCATAGATTGCCTCTGAGTAGGTGGTAAGCAACTGAGTAGAGCTGGAGTGTCTTTAGCCGGATTGCATAGGGCATCTTTTTGAGTCCTTTGATCCTCTTGGTGAGGTACTTTTGGGGTCTCTCCAGTTGCCGCAGGTGCTGGGTAAGATATATCCCAAATGGGGCATTGTATTCAATTATGGGCCTGATGAGTGATGAGTAGAGGGGCACAATGACCTCTCTTGATCTAGATGTGAACCCTTTCGTGATAAGGTGGGCTATATAGAAGGTCTTTCTAACCACTTTGGCAACGTGATTGTCAAAGGAGAGATTACTATCTACTTGGGTCCCCAAATCTCTAATTACTTCTTCTGTACTTAATGGATTACCACCTATGTGGTAATTTGTGGGCACTTTGTTTTTCCCAAAGGGGATGACTATGCACTTTTTGTCATTTAGCTTTAGGCCATGGCTCTGGCACCAGTTATCCATCTCTGTGAGACCCTTTTGGAGGATGCTTGTGTCAGCCGGAGAGTTGATTATGGCACCCAGTTTGCAGTCATCTGCAAACTTGGTCAGCCATAGTCCTCTCGTGTTAGCCTGTACCTCAGAGAAGTATATACCAAACAAGAGAGGTCCCAGGACTGAGCCTTGTGGGACGCCACTTGTAACTGGTTTAGAGTTTGACATGGCCCTTGCAATTCTGACCATGTGGGTTCTATCCCTGAGCCAGTTTGCAACCCATCTTGTGACATAGGGGTCGATATTTAAGCTGGTGAGCTTATTTATGATGCCCGAGTGGGGTATTGTGTCGAAGGCTTTTGTGAGGTTCAGGTAGGCTGTGTGGACTACCTTCCCCTTCATCTATGGCCTTGGTTACTGTTTCAAATAAGTCGACTAGGTTCAAGAGGCAAGATCTGCCCTTAACAAAGCCGAATTGGGTTGGATCCAGTGTCTGGAGGTTCCCAGTGTTTTTGTTTATGAGTTCCATGATGATATGCTCCATAGCTTTGCAGACCAGACTGGTCAGGCTTATAGGGCGATAGTTTCCGGGGTCCGTTATGGCACCACCTTTGTGGAGCGGGACCACTGTTGCTGTATGCCATTCCTTGGGTACATATCCTGTAGTAAGGCTGAGATTGAACAGTGACTTTATGTGAGGGTTCAGTTCTTCTCAGAGCTCATGTAAGATGTAGCCCGGGACACCGTCCGGTCCCATTGATGCTGTGTTTTTTGCTTTGGAGAGGGCAGCTCTCACCTGTGCATCTGTGATGTCAGGGAGCCTACACTCTGTTGGGATAGACATTTGATCTTTTGGGGGCAGGGATGTTTGCACTGAACCTGTCTGCCAGGATGTTGGCAATATCTGTAAGTTCAGTGTATTTTTTGTCATTTTGCACTAACTCAGAGCATATCTGGGAGTTGCCACCCAGATTCCTGACATAACTAAAGAAGGCCTTGTGATTATCTTTAGCATCTTGTGCAATTTTTCTTTTGAAGCTGGCCTTAGATGATTTTATGAGGGATCGTAGCTTCTTGCTAGTACTGATCAGAGATGCCTTCGCTTTTTGGGATTTCCCTCTATCATGTAGTAGCTTCCTTCTTCTGTTGTATAGCTGATTTATGGCTGGGGTCCACCAGACAGGTCTCCTGCCTTTGGAGGAGTGAGTCTTGGTTTTATTTGGGATAGCATGATCCATGCATTCCTGTAGGTGTCCATAGAATGTGTTTGTAAAAGATTCTCCAGTTTGGGCAGTATTTTCCACTGGCCTGGGGGCTTTGAAGGATTCTACCTCAGTTTTGAGAAGTGTGAAGTTTGCTTTTGAGAAATTCTTCACTGTGGTTTCCTTGGCTGGGGGGTGGGGATGGGATATGGATGTACAGTGAGATTCATTTTTGGTCTGATCTTAACAATGAGGGGTATATCTCTGGTATGGAACATAGGGTCCCCATGTTGGTGATGACCAGGTCCAATATGTTTTCCCCTCTTGTGGGAGTGGTGACCAGTTGTTCCATAGCATTTGAGTTTATAAATTCTATGAACCGCTGGGCGAGGGTGTTGGGGCATGAGTAGTTTTCCCAGTCAATGTTTGGGTAGTTGAAGTCACCCAATATTATGGTGTTTGGAGAGACCTTCATATTCTTCAGTGTTCTCGGGAAAGCCGAGTGGGGTTCTTGAGTTTGGGAGGGTGGTCTGTAGCAGGCTACAAACTGAAAGGCAGTTTTGCCCACTGTTAGTTGCACATGGATGGTCTCCGATGCTTCGTGCAGTGCCACTAACCTGGAGGTGTGGGTATCTTTGATGAATATGGATACTCCCCCTCCTTTTGTGGTTTTGGGGCCGAAAACCATGGTATGAGGTATAACCTGGTAGTGCTGGGGTGCTCTCGGGTGCCTTGAACCAGGTTTCTGTTACTGCACAGATATCGATATTCTCCATACTGAGGAGAGCCTCGAGTGCATGCTTCTTGAGGTTTAGACTTCTGGCGTTGAGCAGCATTACCCTTATTTTTTTTTTCCTTGTGTTGTCTATGGAGGTGGGTTTGTCTTTTGAGCCTTGCCTAAAAAGGCACTATGGGGGTGGCAAGAGCCTTAGCCAGTATTCGAAAGCCCAGGGGTGACAGGTGCAAGCCGTCCCTAGTGAAGCAATGTGGCTTGTCGAGCATGTCATCCCAGGCTGACAGACACTGGATCCCCTTTGAATGACACCAATACTTTAGCCAATTGTTAAAATTGATCATTTTGTGTTTATACTGTAGCATCATTCTTGGTGAGGGCAAGATGCTACTCAAAGTCAGGGTCATACCGGCCTGGGCTACATGATCAGAGAGCTCCTCTATGTCTCTTTTCATGTAGTCCAGGGAGATACATCTCAGGTCATTCACACCAGCATGGACAATGACGGAGTCATATTTGCACTTGCTTTGGAGTGACCTGAGTGCTTGTATTATGTGGCGGATCCTGGCACCTGACAGGCAGCTTACAGTGACCTTCTCCTTGTTCAGTCTGGTGAGTGGGATGTCAGTGTGTCTGACAATAGAGTCACCTATTACAAGTGTATTAGGTGTGTTTAGCCTTAAGGGCTGTGACTGTATGGCATACTGACTTTGTGAAATATGTGATACTTGGGTATTGTTGTGGGATAGGGGTTGCTTGGATGTCTGCCTTGGAGATCTCTGCTGCTTTGGCAGATTTTTATTTAGAGCCTCCAAGTATGTTTTTGTGTGTTTATGTGTTTGGATTGCTGATGCGATAGGTCTATGTGAGACTGGATTTGTGGTGTGTGTGGTTACCTTCTCCTCCTGACTGACTGTGCCAGTACTGGGTTGAGAGAGCTCAGCCTTCAGTTTGGCTGTATAGTTGCATCTCTCACATAAGTGGGCAATATGCAGGGTACTACCAACATAGTGGCTGTTGCCTAGGCAAGTGTGTGTGTGTGTGTGTGTGTGTGTGTGTGTGTGTGTGTGTGTGTGTGTATGAGACATTGTTTGAGAGTGTTCTCTGGGTAATACTAGGGTTGCTAACTTTGTTTACCTGGCCTTAATGTCACATGTATGGGTATGGATTTGCACCCCAGCCTCTCAGCTATTTCACATCTGTTATCCCTATATGGTGGACATTGTGATATATACTAGGGCCACCATATAAGAAATTTGTAAAACCCACTCCACATTGAGCTCAGTTGTTGCACTCTCACAACCACCTCCACACAGGATACGAGTTGCAAACACAGATACACACACAGACACACATGCACACAGACACACACACACACACACACACACACACACACACACACACACACACACACACACACACACCTGGCATGTCTGGGATTAGAACTCCTGCCTATCTAGTTTATTACACTACAGCACTACGCAGTTATAGGGCTTGCCACGGAGATTACTGGAGTACTCCTTCCCAAAGGTGCATTTCACATTGGATGACATCAGCAGGATTGCCAAAGTAGGGTATTTGAATTGTAGTGAGTGCGGCTAGGCTAAAATGCACTGCTCCCTACACAGACATTGAAACACACACAGCATATCCACAACCGACATGTGTGGGTATAGAGCATCTAACAGAGTTCTATATAACACTACAGAATGGAGATGCTACAGGACGCACCATGGGGATTACTGGAGTACTCCTTCCCCAAAGGTGTATATACACACACACACACACACACACACACACACACACACACACACACACACACACACACACACACAGACACACACAGGTGCCATGATTGGGATTAGAACTCCTACCTAACTAGTTTATTACACTATAGCAGTACGCAGGTATAGGAAGCGCCACGGAGATTACTGGGCTACAGTTTTCCAAAAGGTGTATTTCATAGTGTATGACATCAGCAGCCTTGGCAAAGTAGGGCATTTGATTTGTAGTGAGTGTGACTAGCCTAAAAAGCATTGCACTCTCTCCACAGATGGTGAAACACACACACGCACACACACGCACACACACACACACACACACACGCACACACACGCACACACACGCACACACACACACACACACACACACACACACACACACACACACTCACAGTTGCCATGTTTGGGATTAGAACTCCTACCTAACTAGTTTATTACACTACAGCAGTAAGCAGATATAGAACACGCCACGGAGATTACTGGACTACGGCTTTCCAAATGGTGTATTTCACAGTGTATGACATCAGCAGCCTTGACAAAGTAGAGCATTTGATTTGTAGTGAGTGTGACTAGCCTAAAATGCATTGCTCTCTCCACAGACAGTGAGACACATGCACACACACACACATACACACACACACACACACACACACACACACACACACACACACACACACACACACACACACACACACACACACACACAGAGTTGCCATGTTTGGGATTAGAACTCCTACCTAACTATTTTATTACACTACAGCAGTAAGCAGATATAGGACACGCCATGGAGATTACTGGGCTACGGCTTTCCAAAAGGTGTATTTCATGGTGTATGACATCAGCAGCCTTGACAAAATAGGGCATTTGATTTGTAGTGAGTGTGACAAGCCTAAAATGCATTGTTCTCTACACAGACAGTGAGACACACACACACACACACACACACACACACACACACACACACACACACACACACACAGTTGCCATGTTTGGGATTAGAACTCCTACCTAACTAGTTTATCACACTACAGCAGTATGCAGTTATAGGAAAGTGCCATGGAGATTACTGGCCTACACCTTTCACAAGGGTGCATTTCAAAGTGGATGACCTCAGCAGGCTTGTCATAGTACAGCCATGGGGAGGGCAGTGTGTGTGCATGGGCCATAACCCATTCATCTAGAGGTTGACACATGACATAAGGACACACACAGGGTTATGTTCCACAGGTAAGTGTATACAACTGCTAGATGACTACTTCCTTGTACAGTCGTGTTGCACAGCTAGCACTTGCACCACATAGTTCATCATGCTGACAGATACTAGTGGCTAAGGACAAAAGTGAGTGACATCCAAACCTCATGTGATTGTAGCCATTTGGCTGTGTGCTGGGTGGGATAGGCCTCATAATGGATGGCCCCTTCTGACAGTCACTCTATTCCACACATCTGTGTACATGTACTTTTGGCTTATTATAGTGTGTTGCCCTTGGATATATGCCTGTATTCCTATCCAGTGTGTGTTCAAAGCTTGAGTGCTGCATACTGAGGAGTGTCTGCACTAACATCTGTAAATGCCAGATATGTCTGGTCCACTGTTGTTTGCATACATGGCCTTCATTTGATTAAGTGTGTGAACATGCACAATATGCCCTCATTTCTCTAAGTGTGTGAGCATGCCCAGTATGCCCTTCTGTATTGGATGTGTGGATCGATTCCAGGTAGTTTGTACTGCAGTGCAGAAATCTGTGTTGTACACCTACAGGTAGCATACTGTTTCTGCAGGGTATCCGTCAATCATTTTGGCAATATGGGGACAAACTGTGCAGGGGATAGTGTGTACTGTAGGTGATTGTGTCTGTGCTGCTTCAGCTGCATGGTACTGCTGTTAGCAGGGATATTCAGACACGTGTACTGTTATACACAGTGATGTTTTATGTCCTTATGTACTGTCAGGTGGAAATTCTTGCTCACAGTGATGACTTGTGGGACAAGGGTAACTGCAGCTGTGTCCGGTATTGTGGGCAGACACCTATGTATTCATGGTAAATTATGCTATTCTGGAGGAGGAGCTGCAGACACTTGGTGCTGGGTTTGTGTATCCTGTTCATCACCTTGGTACATTGCTGGCAGAGGATCCCATACTTGTCTGCCCATCAACATGACAGTATGGCCTTATCTTGCTGTGGCAATACCTCACAGCTGTACAGATTTGCACATGTTAGCCAGAGACAGGGGCAATGGCTCAAGACCTTTACTCTATTGTGGTTTATGGGTAGGTGTGTAGCCACCCATTTATGTATTTGCAGCCAGGGATAGTGTGCACACAGCTTGGTGTCAGACCCTGCACCTTCCATGCTGCCCATGCTCCCACACCCCTTCTGTTATTCTAACCTCTTCTGTACATTATGCATACATTATGTGATACTTTCCATAAGGGTATCACCACATCACAGGTGTGTGTTAGTGTTGGTCCACAGTTCATGCAATGGGACATGGGGGACATGTTACTGTGGTTTGTCCACATGACCTTGCATATGGCTTAAATGGAGTGTATTATGTAGTTATTTGGGTGTGCATGACATAACATGCATTGGCAGTACGTGTCAGACATGGGCCTTTGGCAGGCACCTGTGGGGCATTAGGTGTTGATGCAGGTTAGATGTGGCAGGCCATTGCATTCTGTCAGTCCTACAGTCCCAGACCACCATACAGTATATTCCCCTGGGGTGACAGGATAGATGTGATAGTTGTTCATGCCAGTACCTTCTATCAGTCTTGATCAGGTGGTGTGGATGCTGCAGCGTGCTACCTACAGCTAGGGACACACTTACATGGGACACCTGCACTGCATGCTGCAGTCTTCTGCTATTGACACATACAGGTGGGGTCATACTGTACCCATTCCCCACAGCAGGGATATTGCCAGAGAGGTGCCTATGGATGGTGTTTGCATGACTGGGTGCATGTGTGCTATGAACACTACTTGCATCTGACACACAGATATGCATGGGGCATTACAGTTATGCTGGCATGTGTGGGTACATCAGCTGATTCCCACTACATCAGTCCTACCTCCTTTGTGATCTGCAGGTGTTCAGGCAGACATCACCGGTATCCCCTACTATAGGTCCTGTTACTGTGATGTATACCTATATGTACATATCTAAGGGTGTCACCATTTCACAGTAACATAATATATACTGTATGTCTGGGGTACTTTCCCCTATGTATTGCTTGTATATCTAGCCCAACAGCCATGCCATGTCAGTCTTTCAGATGGTGACACATATTACCACCATACATTTACAATGGCTTACTGCTTGCATTTGTTATACTGGTGGAGATTGTCTTTGGCACTACAGTTGTGAGGGCTTGGTCCTG
Source organism: Protopterus annectens (assembly GCF_019279795.1). Lineage (NCBI taxonomy): Eukaryota > Metazoa > Chordata > Ceratodontiformes > Protopteridae > Protopterus > Protopterus annectens. Next base: position 1,079,918,628 of record NC_056728.1, read on the forward strand.
TTATCAGCAGTAGTTCATAGGTTCATAGATTAGCACTAAGCTAACTGCCCTTACAAGCCATTTTAAGCCTAGCCAATTATCCCTTGTGAGACTCAAACCCTGCACCTTGTGTTTGCAATGCAAACACCTTAACCATTAGGCCACCCTCCCAACCCCACTGTTACTACTGTTACTAGGCAATGGCCACCAGGTCTTACCTCAACATGCATACATACTGACCACTCTCAGACATTATAAAACACACACCATCCTAACACACTCAGATCTGCATATTGTGCAAATGCTACAACCTAGCCTGCTACCTTGGCCACCTCTGGCCATCTGTGCTCCACTCGTATTATACCTACTCATACATGTTACTACATGTCTACAAGGATTGTGGGGGGGCAGACCTGAGTGTCACTACATTTCTACACTGGACTGGGGGAAGGGGCAGACCTGTCTGTTTCCACATGTCTACATAGATGTGGGGGAGGGCACACTTGACTGTTACTACATTTCTACATAAGATTGTGTGGGGACACACCTGACTGTTTGTAAATTTCTACACAGGATTGGGGGGGCACACCTGACTGTTACTACATTTCTACACAGGATTGGGGGGCACACCTGTCTGTTACTACATTTCTACATAGGGTTGTTGGGAGCCACACCTGACTGTGTTTACATTTCTACACAGGATTGGGGGGGGCACACCTGACTTGTTACTACATTTCTACACAGGATTGGGGGGGCACACCTGACTGTTAATACATTTCTACATAGGGTTGTGGGGGGCCATACCTGACTGTTTTTATATTTCTACACAGGATCGAGGGGGCACACCTGACTGTTACACTTCATTTCTACACACAAGAGTGGGGGGGCACATCTGACTGTTTCAACATGTCTATATGGGAGTGGGGGGCACACCTGACTGTTACTACATTTCTACACAGGGTTGGGGGGGCACACCTGACTGTTACTACATTTCTACACAGGATTGGGGGGCGCACCTTACTGTTCCTAAATACCTACATAGGATGGGGGGGCAAACCTGGCACATGCACACATTCACTATGACAGTAATGGTATGTCAGGTACTCCATTTCATTCTGTATTCTAACCTATCATACTGACTAGAGGCATATCAGTGTGCTACAGGTCCTAGCTTTGATTGCCCTACATATTAGTGTCTGACTTCCTACCCTTCAGAACTAACATCCCACTACCTGACCTGCTGTAGTCTGTCTGTGTAGGCCTGGGGGGAAGTTACCCATAGGCATCATTCAGAGGCCATAGCACAGGCTCTGTTTGGGTTTGTATATACCTGTCCTGCTGGCTGAGACGGTTGTTGGGTATGTGAACTTCTCTGACTGGCATGTGTGAGTCATATGTTCACACATGTCACCCAGCGCATTTCCTGCAGTGGGTTTTGTCACCCTGTGTAGTACTGGCTACTATGGTGACTCCAGTATGTGTTACAGATGTCATGGTGCCACTACGGGTGTCAACTATCTGCTGCCATAACATTCAGCCACCCAATTCCCTTGCATGCTCACATCCATACCATAGATACAGGTAACGATACATTCTACTCCATTTGGTAGTTGGTAGGTTGATTGACTTACCTTGTGGGTGTGCCAGGATTGAGGATGGTGCTGGAGGGCTGCCTTTGTCGGATCCACATAGTACATTCCCTAGACATGGTTGAGCACAGGTAGTGTCATGTTTGGCATCCCTTTTACTGTATGTGTGAGTCAGAGAGAGGTGTCATTCCCTGGGTCCCTACTGTGTCAGTGTATGTGCTATGCGTTGTCTCTTTGCCATGGCCTTAGCATACTGGGCATGCCTCCATCTGCCTATTGGGGCAGGCTCAGGTTGTCCTTCCTCTGAGTCACTCTGTGCCTGTACAGGCCTTGGCATTGGTGGGGGGCTGTGTGGCCCTACCCCGTGCTTTTTCTGCTGTAGCTGTTTCCGCAGGATCATATTGTGCAGCATGGCACATACCATAACAATTTGGGTACATGTACCTGGTGAGTACTGCAAGGCTCCAACAGATGTGTCCAGACACTGGAACCATGAGTTGAGCATCCCAAACACATGCTCTTTTATAAGTCTGGGCTGTGTGTGTGCCTCATTATGGCATTCTTGTTCAGGTGTGTGTGCATTTATGATGGGTGTCATCAGCCACGGCTCTAGTGTGTAACCAGCATCCCCCACTAGGTGACTGTATGGGATGTCCCCATTGGCAAATCTGTTGTACAGATGCATCAGATCTCAAATGTGGGAATCATGATAGCTTCCAGGGCAGCCAGCACACACATTCATTATAATGCCCTGGGCATCGCAGATGCAGTTAATGTAGGCCCTATTCTGATCACTGGGTGGTGCTTTGATGTGTATGTGTGTGCAGTCTATAGCACCCACTACCTCAGGGTATTCTGCTATTTGGTGGAAGAGATGGATATTGCTGGCCAACACCTCATGGATTTTGAGGAAATATACGTGCTCACCGGCATGTGCTGACATGACATCCAGGAACTGGTGGAATACTCTGGATGCTGATGCCTGTGAGATCCCCATGATATCCCCAGTTGAGCTTTGGGAGGTACCTGCGGCTAGTATTCCTAGGTCTACACATACCTTGATATCAATTGGGATGGGTTCCCCTCAGTCAGTTTGGTGTGTCAGGCATGGCTGGCACAGCTCAGCAATTTGCTGTAGGAGGTCCCTGTCCACCCTATAGTGCTCCACTATCTCCAGCTCATGTAACCCCTGGTAGGTTACCCTGGGTCTGTACACTCTTCTCCGTCTCTTCACTGTGGGTTGATCAGCAGCATTCACATCCTCACTACCATTAGCCTCTTGCACATGTTGTTCTATGTTGCCTGCTGCAGCCCCTCTCATTTTGTAGGTTTGTTTGTTAAAAGTTCCCCGCTTGTATACACCAGTGGTGTAGAGTATGGGAAAAACAGAGGGGAAGGTGTTTGCATAGTTTATAGTAGTGTTCTAGGCTGGGCTGGTCTACTGCCTGTGTAATTGGCTGATTCTGATATATTTCACCTGCCAGCTATGCTAGTTCTCCTTAATTACCTTCTTACTGCCGTTTTCCCTTCCCATTGCTTTCCTGTTTAAGCCTGGGGGCGCACCAAGCAAACAGAGTGCTCAAATGTGCATAGTGCTGCTATTTCCTGGTCAAACTTATTTTTCTTCCTTTAAAACCCAGTGCATGATGCGCACACACCCACTTAGGCAATGTAAAGAGTGCTAGGGAGATTCAGACACACCCCCTAGCTTAGCTGTGCTAAGCTAGGAGCAAACCCGAGCCGCAGGGCTCCAATCCACTTACGGTATGCCTGACACACACACCCCCCATGATGTCAGCTAACTCCTAGCCTTGCACCAAGCTATTCCTACTCTTACAGTGTTGGGACCTGACTAGCATGCTGGGGAATACTGTGATTCACTATCATTCCCCTCATTTGCATAGGATTGCCTGCTAATGCATAGGTACATGTCTCACACTGAGCCCCCATGCCCTTAGCAACCACTACTCACTGGCCATGTTGTCTTCTGCCTTCCATTGACTTGCATGGCAGAATAGTGATTTTAGTTAGAATGCTTATTTTAGGTTTATTTTGTTATTTTTCCCACTGATCCCGTTTGCGCGTTGCTGCCCTACACTTAAGCAGTCGAGATCGGCTAAAAAAAATAAAAGTTGATCTTTTTATTTTTTATGTTGTTTTCAATGCCAGTGGCCTTATACTTGGCCATTGGCATGCTTCCTGGTTGATATGCAGCCTTTATTTGGAGCTGTCACGGCTCTGTTTTGGATTTTGCAGAAATGTACTCGGTTACTTTCTGCAGATTGCACTAGTTCTGCACGGCCGGTTTCCATCTTCCTGGATCACAAATTCACCTCATTTGCATGAATTTCTCCTACAAATGGGGTGATTTGCATACAGGGGCTTAGTCCTTGCAGGACTAATGCAGGAGCGCTCATGCACGCCCCTGCAGGCTGTTCCTGGATCGCACGGCAGACATATTGCTTGCTAGAGCTCCTGCACTGATCCTGCACGCCATGCAAAACATACAGAATCCATCTTTATATTTGATGGCTAGAACATGGTCATAGATTCTTCTATCCAAAATCCTAATAATCTTGCCTATATAAAAACATGTGCAAGAGTTGCACAACGCAGCATAAACGGCAAATGTAGAGTTACGGCTATAATGACCTTTGGCCCAAATAATCTTCTTAAAATGTTTTATTTCAATGGAAGCAAAGTTGACTATAAATCTACATTATTTACAATGACAACAAGAAAAGGTACTGAATGATTAATGCCTAACACTTATGTGGTCCATTGTGTTTCTTTCTGTTTGATGTTGACTACTTTTTTATAGGCGAACAAAGGCTTGTCACCTAAACTTCTAACCAAATCTGAATGCCCCATCAGTACTTGCCAATTGTCCAAAATAACACATCTAATGGCATTCATATCATTGGAAATCGGGATGGGGAAGGCCAACCGGTAGTTATCAGTACCATGGTCCAAGGTCAAATCCAAACTCTTGCATACTGTCAAAATAGGACCAGCTGTACTCTCACGTGACTTCATAACGTCACAAACAATTTTCTTAAGCCAAAAGGAGTCATACCCTCTCTGTGTAAAAAACTAACAAGCTTGTCCATTTCCAACACAAATGTGGATTGATCACTAGTCAACCGACTTAACCGTATAAGCTGACCCTTAACAACACCCCTTTTTATGTGTTGGGGGTGTGAGCTGTCCCTGTGCAAATAGTGGTTAACAAAGGTTGACTTCCTTAAAATCTTACTAGAAAACACCAAATTGTTGGACTCAAATTCCAAATGAGCATCCAAAAATCAATGGCCTTACCAACACCCCCCCCTCCCAAGGTAAACTTAAGAAAGTCAATAGTATTATTTAAATCTGTTACAAACAATGAAAATGTCTCGAAATCTCCTTTCCATAAGAAAAACAAATCATCTATGTAATGTTTATACAGCAATATGTTGTCTGCCAAAGGATGTGAGACCAAATATCTCATCTCCCACATAGCCATAACTAAATTGGCAAAGATGGCGCAACTCTAGAACCCATGGCCACACCTGAAATTTGCTGGAACAAAAATCATCACAGCCAAAATAAATTGTTGTTCAACACAATTTCCATCAAGCCACACACTGTGTTAATTTTATCATTACTAAAGGTGGTCTAGTTGGTCAAATATTCCCTAAATAAATCCAGGCCTACATCCTGATGAATAGATGTGTATAAGGACATAACATCCAAGGATACAAAAACAAAAGGAATACCAGCATTGTTAAAATGATGTAATAATTCTAAAAATTCCATGAGTCACGCAAATAGAACCTGGAATTTTGGACAACAGGATTTAAAATGTTGTCTAACCAAATTGAGATGGATTCAGTCTTAGAATAAGTTGCAGACACTATTGGTCTAAAAGGGGGATTCATCTTGTTTTTGTGTACTTTTGGTATACCAAACAGTGCTACCAGCTTAGGATGTTCAACCTGCAAATATCTGTAAGTCGAATGACTTATACTACCTTGAGAAACAAATCAAACAAAAGATAGTCAACCCTTTTGAAACAATTTTGAATATACTCAGTTGTGACTTGTGTGTAATTTCTCCGGTCATTTAAGAGCTCAAAAATAGCATTTTTATAGTCACTAGACTTCATGATGACTATAAACCCACCTTTGTCGGCCTTCATCACACGTAAATCATTGTTAAAAGCCAAATCATACAAAGCTTTCTTTTTGCTAACTGAAAGGTTGAATGAACTAATATTACCATGGTTCAGGTTCCTAAACTGTTTTTCACATAACCCAGCAAAAAACCTGCAAAGTAGGACATAAAGCAGGATTGTAAGTGTTTCTCCCTTTAGGTCCTTCTGCAGGTGTGTTGTGAACAGACAAACCATCAAAAATGAACTTCAAATTCAACTTTCTCAAATATAATTTAAAGTCCACTATCAAGTTTGTGATATCATCCTTGTTTGATGGAATGTAAGTGAAGCCATGCCAAAGTACAGTCAAAGTATCTTCTAACAACATCTCACCACTTAAGTTCACAATATCAATGCAAAAATGTAGTTCTTCTTCCTGTTCTTCTCCTGACCATTGGTCATGGTGTGAACATTTTTTAACCATTTTGGAGTCTTTTGATTCCCCAACTTGTCCACTAAAAAAGGCCCATTGCCACTGGATGTAGAAGGGGCTGTAACATATGAAGTGGATTGATTATTGGATTCTGCTGTTGTGTTTCTACATTGAACAGACCCAGCCAAAGTCACAGCTGAATTACAAATAAAAACATCACACTTATTAACAGCCATTTAACCCAGCCACCGGGGATGCACAAGCCAGTGCTTTTCTTTGTGCCGGTCCCAAGCCCAGATAAATGGGAAGGGTTGCGTCAGGAAGGGCATCTGGCGTAAAATTTCTGCCACATCACTTATGGTGAAAAAATTTCATATTTCCATACCGGATCAGTCGAGGCCCGGGCCAACAGGGTGCTGGCGGAAATTGGGCTACTGTTCGCCGAAGGAGAAGAGGAGGGCGAAGGCATGCCCGGAGGTAGGAAGAGAGGAGGAAGGTTAGGAGTGTAGCAGTGAGGGTAGGAAGTTTGAATGTTGGCAGTATGACTGGTATATGAAGAGAGCTAGCTGATATGATGGAGAGAAGGAAAGTTGATATATTATGCGTGCAAGAGACCAGATGGAAGGGAAGTAAGGCCAGGTGTTTAAGAAACGGGTTCAAATTGTACTATCATGGTGTGGATGGCAGGAGAAATGGGGTAGGGGTTATACTAAAGGAACAATATGCCAAGAGTGCTTTAGACGTGAAGAGAGTGTCTGACAGAGTGATGTTTATGAAGCTCGAAATTGATGATGTAATGATGAATGTTGTTAGTGCATATGCTCCGCAAGTTGGGTCTGCGATAGATTAGAAAGAGAAATTTTGGAGTGAGTTGGATGAAGTTGTGGTGAGTGTACCCAAGGGTGAGAGACTAGTAATTGGAGTGGACTTTAATGGGCATGTTGGTGAAGTGAACAGTGGGGATGAGGAAGTGATGGGTAGGTATGGTGTTAAGGAGAGGAATGCAGAAGGTCAGATGATTGTGGATTTTGTGAAAAGGGCGGACATGGCTGTGGTGAATACGTATTTTAAGAATAGGGAGGAGCATAGGGTGACATACAAGAGTGGAGGAAGATGCACACAGGTGGATTATATCCTATATAGGAGGGCCAGTCTGGAGGAGATTGGAGACTGTAAAGTGGTGGCAGAGGAAAGTGTAGTTAAGCAGCATAGAATGGTGGTCTGTAGGATGACGATGGTGATCAAGAAGAGGAGGAGGAGTGTGAAAGCAGTGCCAAGGATTAAATGGTGGAAGTTAAAAAAGGGTGATTGTGGAGTGGAGTTTAGGGAAGAGTTAAGACAGGCACTGGGAGGCAGTGGAGAGTTACCGAATAGCTAGGTAACTACAGCAGAACTAGTAAGGGAGACTGCTAGAAAGGTGCTTGGTGTGACATCTGGACAGAAGAAGGAGGACAAGGAGACCTGGTGGTGGAATGAGGAAGTACAGGAGAGTATACAGAGGAAGAGGCTGGCAAAGAAGAAGTGGGATTATCAAAGAGATGAAGAAAGTAGACATGAGTATAAGGAGATGAGGCGCATGGCAAAGAGAGAGGTGGTGAAAGCCAAGGATAAGGCGTATGGAGAGTTGTATGAGAGACTGGACACTAAAGAGGGAGAAAAGGACCTGTACCGATTGGCTACACAGAGGGACAGAGCTGGGAAAGATGTGCAGCAAGTAAGGATGATAAAGGATAGTGAGGGAAAGGTACTCACAAGAGAGGAGAGTGTGTTGAGTAGATGGAAAGAGTATTTTGAGAGGCTGATCAATGAAGATAATGAGAGAGAGAAAAGGTTGGATGATGTGGGGATAGTGAATCAGGAAGTGAAACAGATTAGCAAGGAGGAAGTAAGGACAGCTATGAAGAGTATGAAAAATGGAAAGGCTGTTGGCCCAGATGACATACCAATGGAAGCATGGAGGTGCTTAAGAAAAATGGCAGTGGAATTTTTAACTAGATTGTTTAATGAAATTTTGGAAAGTCAGAGGATGCCTGAGGAGTGGAGAAAAAGTGTTTTGGTACCTATCTTTAAGAATAAGGGTGATGTGCAGTAACTGCAGAGGGATAAAACTGATCAGTCACAGCTTGAACTTATGGGAAAGAGTAGTAGAAGCTAGGTTAAGAAGGGAGGTGATGATTAGTGATCAGCAGTATGGTTTTATGCCAGGAAAGAGCACTACAGATGCAATGTTTGCTCTGAGAGTGTTATTGGAGAAATACAGAGAAGGTCAGAAGGAGTTGCATTGTGTCTTTGTAGACTTGGAGAAAGCATATGACAGGGTGCATAGAGAAGAGCTGTGGTATTGTATGAGGTAGTCGGGAGTGGCAGAGAAGTATGTAAGAGTGGTACAGGATATGTATGAGGGTAGTGTGACAGTGGTGAGGACTGCAGTTGAAGTGACAGATCCATTTAAGGTGGAGGTGGGATTACATCAAGGATTAGCTCTGAGTCCTTTCTTATTTGCAGTGGTGATGGACAGGTTGACAGATGAGATCAGACAGGAGGCCCCGTGGACTATGATGTTTGCAGATGACATTGTGATCTGTAGTGAGAGTAGGAATCAGGTTGAGGAGACCCTGGAGAGGTGGAGATATGCTCTAGAAAGCAGAGGAATGAAGGTTAGCAGGGCTAAGACAGAATATATGTGTGTAAATGAGAGGGAGGATAGAGGAATGGTGAGGATGCAGAGAGTAGAGTTGGTAAAGGTGGATGAGTTTAAGTACTTGGGATCAACAGTTCAGAGTAATGGTGAATGTGGAAGAGAGGTGAAGAAGAGAGTACAGGCAGGGTGGAGTGGGTGGAGAAGAGTGTCAGGAGTGATTTGTGACAGACGGCTACCAGTAAGAGTGAAAGGGAAGGTCTACAAGAGGGTAGTGAGACCAGCTATGTTATATGGGTTGGAGACAGTGGCATTGACAAAAAGGCAGGAGTCAGAAATGGATGTGGCAGAGTTAAAGATGTTAAGATTTGCACTCGGTGTGACTAGGATGGATAGGATTAGGAATCAGTATATTAGAGGGTCAGCTCAGGTTGGACAGTTTGGAGACAAAGCAAGAGAGACGAGATTGCATTGGTTTGGACATGTGCTGAGGAGGGATGATGGGTATATTGGGAAAAAGATGCTAAGGATGGAGCTGCCAGGTAAGAGGAAAAGAGGAAGGCCTAAGATAAGGTTTATGGACGTGGTGAGAGAGGACATGCTGGCGGTTGGTGTGACAGAGCAAGATGCAGAGGATAGGAAGAAATGGAAAGAGATGATCCGCTGTGGCGACCCCTAACAGGAAAAGCCAAAAGATGATGATGACACTTATTAACAGCCATTTGTTCCGATTTGTTAGTATTCACTTTAGCATCCCCTCATTGAATCAAATAAGCAGTATTGTTTTTATAACAGCAAGGTCTCTTTTTAACTTGCCTTGCTTTTTAAAAATAATGGAGGCTTTTTGTCTATCTATTTTCACTGATATACCACCATACAAAGACTTTAAAAGTGAAAAGCACTTAAATGCTTCGATCCTAGCTTCTAAAACCTCCATTTCTGCTTTTAAACTGGCCAAGTTGTTTTTGTAATGTGTAATCAACATATTCATAACAGCCAAACCAGTACCATTAAAATGCTCAGCGAGTTGCTGATACAATGTGTCACCTTGGTTAACACAGTTGGGGAACCTATAGAGTCTCAAACCATGTGGCACACAGCCACATCTGACGTTCTCCTCAAGATATGCAATCTCTATTTGTAAGGCTACAGATCTCAAAGACAATTTCTCTAATGTAAAAATGTCCACCTTACAAAGCTCAAAGTCATCATGAACCACACTTTCATTAACTGCACTTACTTGTGAAGAAGTGAAATTAGTACTAAAAAGATTGCCTATATCCTGGAACACATGGGAGACCACATCCCTGTGCTCAAACGAACCAGAATAACTTAAAGAGTCACCATTCCCATCAGAATTGTTGTCCATATTGTTCATCTGTGCTAGATGAACCAGCATACACTGTACTGACATCATACTGCTATCTCCGCTAGTGTTCCGTTGCCCAACATGGCCGCCATGGTTAGCATGGTAACAAGAAAAGCCCTCGCAAATTGCTCCAATAATGACCACTGAAAGCTGTTCATTCAGAGAATAAAAATTATCCGAAATTGAATGGGTGGTTAAATCCATAAGACAGTCATGTGAAAGCTCCACTTGTCACTTTTTTTATACACGTGTACACTTGTATTTTACAGTGTGATTAGCCAAGTCAAATTAAGTTCATGTCTTTTTAAATCAGTCTATTTGGACTAATTATTTATTTATTTGTCTTATTGGTTCATGTCATGTGACTGGGAGTTTTTGTATAAAAAGGGTGGCTTTGTAACAAGATATTTATTTTTTGATGAAGTTTGTTGTATATTAAATCGAATAAAAACACTAAAAATATCTTGGCATCCAGTTCTTCTCTTTGTGGCTTTGCTGTTCACTTGTTTATTTTCTTTTTTGGGTGAGGAGGTTGCAAGAAAACAAAGAAGTTTTTCAATTTTTGGTCTATAAACTTGACCAGGGGCTCTGTAACTGATCCACTAGCACCTTCAATTGGCAGGTGGATAGGAGTGGATTTTGGGAATACCAAAAATCTTTGTAATGATAGGAAAATCCACTGTAAGGAAGTCGTATAAGCCTTGTGGAACTTTATTGAATAACACAACTCGTCCAGTGCCACTTTAATGACCCTGTAGGCTATATTGATTTCATTTGTGGAAACAGCACTGTACACACAATCATGATGCAGAAAATGTAACATACGCCCAGAGTAGTTAGCACTGTCCATAATAACCAGGCCCCACCTTTGTCCAGTTTTGTGCATCTAATATTGTAATTGTGAGTAAATTGCTGGAGAAGCTATTTTTCTTTAAAAAATGGTTAAAACATTTTTTGTACTGTTTTGCAACAGTGTACATATTTCTTTCTCACATTGCTTCTCAAAAACATTGATAACTGGACGTAAAGGGGGGTTTATTGTACTTTTCTTGTTAAACTTATCAGGGATGTTGCCATTAACTTCTCCTCCAAACAGTACTTGAAAATTAAGCTTGCTGGTGAACAATTTTAAATCAAGGAGTGTCATCCACCCTAGCCCTAGTGGAGGGGATGAAGTTAAACCCCTACAAAATCAAACTACGGCACTCAGGGCCTATTACCATGTCAGTAAAATTGTAAATGAGATATCCAGAAAAAGAAGTGACGTTTACAGTACCTGAAGGCATGGTGGTGAGCTCCTGGGTGAATAAATCATCAGTTACCATTGCTGATTCCGATTTGTATGCCCTCTCTTGTAGTTTCTTTTCTTCTTCATCCTCCCCTGGTGATGGGGGTGGGGCTGGGAGTACCCAGACTGGCGAAAGTTGGATTGCTGCTTGTTGGCCAGTCTCTCTGACTTTCTCAAAGATATTTCCACTAAATGGATATCCAGTTGAGCTGTTTCATCATGATTGTCAATATAGAAAGTCTCAACAAGATTGTTTTTGTTTGTTGTACCTGGAGGAGCAGGGTATACCGTTCTATTATGATAATCTGAGTCATCCCTGAGCAATTTCTTGTCCTTTCTGTTTTTAACTTGGACAAGTTTGCTATCTATGGCCTGAAAAGTGTTGTTAAACTGGGACTTGAACTTGTGAAAGTCTAAATTAGCAATGATAGAATCTACTAGTTTAGTAACTTCCTGTTTAAGTTTCATCAAATGCCTTTCATTTTCTTTAATGAGCAGTTTGGTAAGTTCTAGACCTGTAAGAACAAAACATTCCAATAGTTCATGGTGAAAGGGTAAATTTGCTTCTACACCTTGTGGGGACTTCCACATATGGAACAACATTACCTGATGAAGCAGATGCTTACCTTATACTGCCCATTTGAATGTTACTATGCAAATGTAATAATTTTACCCTTGCATGTTTTCAGTTCATCTGACTTGAACCAAATATGTTCAATGCATATCTTGTCAAATCATGTTTTTATTTCTTTTCCCTATTAGAAATTATTTGTTCCCATTCCAACATTTAATTTTTAACAGACCACTCCCAGGCTTTTTTTTTATTATTTTGACAGTCTTGTATATAAAACATGGTAGTTGTATGTAGTATGATATTTAGAAATGTGCACAGCCCAAGATTAATAAGTAACTCCTACAACATCTGAAATATGAATATATGAAATATGAACGCATGGACTGTTGAGAAATTTCCAAAATCTGGGAAATGCTTTGCTGGAAAATATAAATGTGCTCCCTAATTAAATCATAGCCATAGCTAGCACCACACTGGGGTACATGTCCCTGGTGTAAAATGCAGTGCTGCTGTGAGTGTCCCTGTAAAAATATAAAGAGTTATAGATTTTTTTTTTTGATTATAGTAAATAGGACAAGGGTAGCCAACCCATGTACAATTACTATGTATTCTATACACCTGTGATCTCAGTGTTTTCTCAGATGCCACTCTCTAGCCACTTAATAATGTGACTATTCACTGCTATCAACTCTTTAGTGTAAGTATCTGTAATCAGTTGCTAAGATCAACTAATTGCAGTGCTTTGCCAGCAGTTTGTAGTCAAGTAGTCATATAACTAAAGACTGAAGGGAATTGTAGACCCGCAGACTGCTTTTCTTTTTCTTTCTTTCTTTCTTTCTTTCTTTCTTTCTTTCTTTCTTTCTTTCTTTCTTTCTTTTTTCTTTGCAAGTACATGCTTTTTTGTATTATATACCATCAGGCAGCTAGCTAAAACTGTATGCAGTTGTAAAAATAGACAGGGCCCACAACAGAGTATATATATATATATATATATATATATATATATATATATATATATATATATTTTTTTTTTTTTTTTTTTTAATTAAAGTTTAGTTTTACTGCAATATGGGGGGAGGGGTGTCACTCACCTCAATACCTCTCAAATTCTTTTCCTCAAAAATTACAAACATAGCCAAAAATTAATGTGGGGGCAAATTCAGGGATAATTTATAAATATTCCTTGAGAGAGAAGCGTGGGCAGTGGTAACAATACACACTGTCCATAGCACAAAGCACTATTTATGGCAATATATGTGGGTGCGGTGTGCCCCATAGTAACAAGTGAAAATATACTACAATGTGTTTTTGTTCTCTTGTTAAAAAGTAATGGAACAACTGGTTTTGCAAGAACATGCATTTTTTTCTGAACAATAAGAAGTGTGGAACTCTAAGGTCAGGCATTATTGACTTGTTGGAATCCTTAATATTTTAACAGAAAAATCACGGGCAGTTCAAAAATATAAGGTAAAGCAAAATCAGGATAAATTACAATGTATGGTTCCTTGACTACCTCAAAACTTCTTTGATCAGGATAAATTACAATGTATGGTTCCTTGACTACCTCAAAACTTCTTTGATCAGGATAAATTACAATGTATGGTTCCTTGACTACCTCAAAACTTCTTTGATCAAGATTTCTTGAAATAGCTAAAAATAATGGGGGGTTGGAAGACAAAGGCCCAGGATCAGGGAAATGTAAATATTACTGTAATTCACTTAAAAAGTAAATAACAGATTTCCATTATTATGCATTTAAACAACAATAAGAAGTGAAAAAAGTATGAAACTCTAATAAGTTCATAGGTTATTACTAAGCTAATGACCACTAGGGCCTTTATATAATTGGGACAATTCAGGTAAATATGACTAGGCTTTTAAGGACTCTAGGGCTGTCAGCCTAGTAGCCTTCTATGAATCTATGAACCTATGAACAACATCAGATTCAGCGGTGAGAGATCTAGGTACACAGATAGATAGATAGTAGCCTGAAATTTGACAACCATGTGTCCACAGTAGTTAGGAAATCCTTTTATGTGGAACAAAGTGTAAGAAAAAGTATGGCATCCAGTTCCTTGGAAATTTAGTCCTACTTTACTCATCCCTCTTTAGACCAATAATTGAGTACAGTGTGCCATTTGGCATGTACTTAACTAGGCACTTATAGTAGCCTGAGAGACCTCAGAGGTTCCTCACAAAGAAAATACAGAGTGAAAAAACAATGAACTATATGGATAGACTAAAAGCCCTATCCCTTTAATTGGTCTCCTACCTTCTATTAAGGGTTGACCTATACCTGACCTACAAGGCACTCACAAATCCAGCACTGATGGAGTTGGTATACATCTGCAAGTCAAACAGCAGGAGGGCTAGCCAATTTATGGAGCTAAACTTATTCAGTGACTCAAACAAAATATTCTGTAGAGACAGACATGTGTCTCAGAGATTGCCCCTTCTTTGGAACAGGCTTCCTATTTGTACTAAACAGAGCCCTTCCCTGGTGCTCTTCAAATGCAATTTGAATCAATGGATGAGAAGCCACAAATTCACACCTGAGGTAGTGCCTATGTCCCTTTTGGACAGGGGTAATCTGTAATATACTTAATGCACAGGCAAAAATCTGTGTCATCTTCTTGCCCCAGAGGCCATATATTGTGTAAAATCAGGTTATATTGGCTAGGCTTGTAAAGGCACTTAACCCATTAGCCTATTAATCTGCTATGAACCTATGAACCTATAACCTGAGTCTTTCACCACAACCTAATTTTGTCCCAGAGTACCTTGGGTATCTATCAAGAGGGGGATGCCTGGTATTATTGACTCCTCTGTAATCCTTACTTATTTATCAGAAAATCAAGCACAAGACAAAAATATGAGGCAAAATCAGAAACATTCTGCAAAAGCAGAAACAGTGAAAAGTATGGTTCCCTAAGTTCTTTCCTCAAGAATTCTGGACATAACCAAACATAGAGTAAGGACAAAGATACAAAATTAAGGAACATTTTAAACGTCTGCAATTCACTTAGAAGAACATTGGTTTTGCATCAACACACTTTTGTAAACAACAAAAATATGGAACTGTAACATCTGGCATTACTGATTTGTCTGAGATCCTCAGTAATCTACCCAAAAATCTTAGACAGGGCAAAGAATATGGGGCAAAATCAGGGACATTCTGTAAAATCAAGGACAGCTGAGAGATATGGTAACATGTAGTAGCACCTTTGGCCTTCTGCAGCAGTAGTTATTCCTGTGGCTGTTTTTCCACTTTTGGTGATCACAGCTAGTTTCCAAAATTTGGGGATGAGAAGAGATATAAGTCTCAACCGTATCTCATTAAAAAGAACATTCTTCACTCTGAAATATTAAGAGTCCCCGTTCTACACTGTTCACAGAGATTAAGCACAGTTTTCATTGTTGTGATTTTTTTAAGAAATAGCCATGATAAAGAAGCCTGGATCATATTTCTTCATCAAAACAATCTTTTAATAAATATGAAGAACATGTTATTAACCATGTTGTGGACATCCTACTTGAAGTTAATAAGTCTTGCTGTGTTTTAATTTTGTCCATTTGCTTTAAGGTACACAGCACACAAAAAACTGAAAAAATATATTTTTTTTCACCATATCTGGAACTTTTCTGCATTACTAATGCCTCACTATCAAAATAAGTGGCTATTATTATTTTTTAATTTGTTATAACCCAAAATGCCCTAAAAGGGGGCTGTTATGGGTAGCCCGATTTTGTTTTACACTAAATGCCTTCACCTCCCTGCCATTTTAGAGGGACAGACATGTGAAGATCACTTTGTGGTTTTCTCTCTCAACAGCTGACAACAGTACTGTGACTGCCTACTTTTGACTCTCAGAATTAATCTGCATTTTTAATTACTTTGCGTCCTGTGATTTTCATTATTGGCCATTTCTGCTACAACAATTTACGGAATGCTTGAATGACAAGCTTGAGAATGTAGGTGGGTTAATTGCTCTTTTCAAAGTAACAATTGTAGCTCAGCACTCCTGTAATTAATAGGTGTTACTTGGGCTGAGATGTTCTGTGTTGCATTCACAGATTTTAATACTGTAGCTAGAACTAGAAGCTTTGATGTTAATCTTTCTTCCCTAACTCAGTGACTTGTGTCAAAAAACACTGCATGCATAAATGCTGTATCAAAACACCAGAAGAAACATGCACTTGTACAGTAAGTAAAGTGTAGAAAAATGCAAAATAAAATACTGAGAGAAAATAAGAAGATTGAGATGAAAATATTGTCTTTCTTTGAGGCACTAAGAGTTTAATTAAAGGGAAAGACTAGTAATTTGTAAATAGATAAACCAAGTGTGACGTCTTTTTTTCATCTGAAAACTAAAACTATACTTTACCTAAGGTGTGTTGCTAGCAGTCTGTGACTGATAAGGCACATTTAAATACCGTTATTTTCTTAATGGCTCTGCAGTTGGAATAAGTGACCTAACCTAATTACTCTGCCACTCTTAGTACCCTTCATGATGTAAGAGATGAGGAGACAAATTTAGGGAAAAAAAAGCAAGCAGAAATAAGTTCAGACATAAAACAAATGGAATAATTATTAAATGATGCTTTTTCTGTGTGTGATGTGTGTAGTGTTGAATTATAGGGAAAGAAAATCAGTTTTCGGAAAGAAAACTTGACATTTGGATGAAGTTTTCCTTTCATACTACATGAGAGGTAGTGTTCAAGATTTTAGAGATGGAAGTTTAAGAGTTATGAGAAGCAATAGGTGGAAGAAAGCAAATGACAGGCTGAGGATAATCTCATTAAAGTGATCACTGCTGTGGCTTGGTGAAGTGTAGAGACAGCTTTGTATCTGAAAGGTCTGTGTTGAAGTTTATTTCTGTGATTTGATGTTGTTTCACTTTTTCGGGCCAACAACCAGAAACAAACGTGCAGTTATAACAATACACACTGTCTACAGCATAATATACTTGTATTTTTATTTAGCTTCTATGGCAATGGATGTGAGGGCAGGATGCCCTATAGTATCAAGTTGAAATGCATAAATGTATGTTTTTTTTCTCTTTTCAATGAGTCATCAGGACTATAGAGAATGGGGATATAATTTTCCAGTAGCAGGTGATACATGAAAGCAAATAACATTTACAGGATCACTTTTGGGGGAACAGCATCTTTTGATGAGTGACATGGCCATTATAGTTATGTGATTCCTTCGCAGTAAATGGCAGTGTACTATTTCTGAAAAATATTCCATGGGTTCACTATTTATGAGTTTTGTACGCAAGTTATTAGAAGTTGCTGAATATTTTATTGTGAAGTGTCATCAGGGAATTGACATACAGCCTCTTTTATGTAAAGCTAGTGAATCCAGCTTTTTGATTCCGGTCTGGCACTATGCTTGGTTTCAGCTTGAGGCGCTATATGACCTCTTCACAAAAAGGCCAGGTAAAACAAATCTCCAGAATATATGTGTACTAAGTTCCTATTATTTCTGAAGTAAAAATCCTATGTATTTCTCCAGAAAAAATATATATTTTCAGTGGTAACATACCACAACAATAATGTCATGCTTTCATGCAACTAAAGCTATGGAGCCAAATTCAAAGGTGTACGTTTCTGAAAGAAATGTATGATTTTGCAGAAATTTCAAACCTAAAAGGAGTGTTTTCATATTGGTATACATTATGGCATAAAAATTACATAACACAGTTGATTTTTTCAGAAAAAATTAAAATGCTGCTCATTTATATTTTTATGAGGAAAGGAGCCAAGTTAAAAGGTATTTTTAAAATATTTATGTCCGCAACATACCCTGAAATTTGACAAATGAATGTTAAGCCATTTTGAAGATATAGGAGACCTAAAATAGCCAAAAGAGACAACATACTGAGGACAGAAATGAAAATGCTGAGTAGTTGAGGGGTTAAATGTGCCATCAATGTTTGCTGTTGTATCTGTCACTCTGGTGGCATCTTTGTGCACATTTTCAATCTTCAGTTTTCCATGATTCAGCTGGAGTTGTTCAGACACCTAGTAGTATTTCCCCTCCCTTTCTGTCATTCTGTCATTCTGATAGTTGCACCAGTGCCCCATGTCTTATACTGGGTCTACTGGCACTCCAATTCACCCCTCTGTCCAATGCCTGAATATACACCAGGGCCAGAGAGGAACCTAAAGGTATCCTAGGGGGTCCACTGCCCATCTTCTAGCTGGGGGTTACATATGACCTACCCACTTTTCCCTTCCCCCCTCCCCTGCACTTGGTAACATACATCCAATGGCAACTCCCCTCTTTGGGCCATGCCTCCCTTAGAGAGCATCATCGTTGAATGACCTCCCCCCTGAATGGCCACTCCCATCTCTCCCTGCTGCTCTGCCAGTCACCTGAGCCACTAATCAAACCTTGATTGCCTGGGATATAGTCAGAGCTTTATCCCTACATGGCATCAGAGCAGCCTAGGCATCAAGTAATGTTCAATTTTTGTAAAGTAAAACAAATTTGTAGACTTTCTTTATTCAGTGTTCTGAGTTATTTGGCAGTGCACAGGAAGCTTCAGCACATAACATTCAGTACATTTTGTATGATATCTTATGTGTACTGACATAGTCTCGCTGACTATTTCACATTATCTACAACATTTGTCTTCTCCTGTTGCATCTTCTTTTTTGTGCGTGTGTGAAGTTTTGTGTATTAGGTCACTTTTTCCTGGCTTCATGGTGGATGTTTTTTCCCCCATACTGCTTCTTTTTGTCCCATATGTCCCCCATAGTTCTTTCTATTTGAGATATCTTCTGAATGACATACACATACTACTATGACTTTTTTATTGCCTTTGTTTATTGACAGTGTTTTGTCGATTTCATGCAACTTGCTTCTACCTTTGGTTTTGACATCACCACAGTCTGCAGTATTGGCAGGGATGGTTTACGCCACAATGGTTGTAGCTTTACTCAGAGAAAGCAAACTATTTTAAGAAGCTTCAACCATATGAAAAGAAAAATGCATTTTTTCATGGATATAAGATCCCCTGCACCTTCCATTGGGTGCTTTTTCTGCTACACTCTTTTTATTTATGTATATTAATTCCTGACTTGCACAACCACAGAGAATAGTGAAAAGCCCAAAATATTTGACTCACTACTGGCACAATAATATAAACCACACATTGGAGTGATTCTCAGTTGAAAACAATGATTGATGAGTTTAAAACTTGTCCAGATTACATCTGAGCAAGGGAAGGGAAAATGTTGGAGATTATAACTTTATGTTGCAAAGTTTTATAGTGCTGCAAATTAACAGATTGAGATTGCTGGCATTTAATGTTTCAGTACGTTTATGGGATTGCTGGCATCTAATATTTCAGTATGCTTACACAGTACGCGTGCAATATTTTATGCTTCAACCATATACACTGCCAGGTTTTCAACATTTGTCCTTTTATCTGTGGTCTTTTTGCATTTTGTATTTTGGCATTAGGGATTTTAGACATCTTTGAACTACTGTACATTGAAAAGAAAGTCCATTAGCTAATCTTTGTTCTATTATGTTCATTTTATTTTCTGTATATTTGCTGTACTTTCTTACATGCTTGACTTAACTGGTTTTCTGTAGTTCCATTTGCCTCATGGCCCAATTCATAGATTAAAGAGGATTGGTTTGGACTGGTCTGCATATAAATCCATAAATAGTAAACAAAATAAATCAGGTTCAAAGCAAAGCCCAGTGATAATGTATGCATGTTTCCTAATGGTGATACAAGTGCCAGGGTACATATGTCAGATGGAATCCTGCACCCTATTAACTTAGTCCCTTTAGTCAAAACAGCTGCAAATTGCAGCTACAACTTAGATGTGGCATCTCAGCCTGGATTAACTTATGGAGGAAGACTGAGATATAAATTGTGCAAGTCCTTTTAAACACTGTCTTCATGAAAATATATGCCTGAGAATGACGGACTAGAAGACCAGATACTCTGAATGTAAAATAAGTGTTTTACATTGAAAATAGGGAGCTATTAAATGTGTATACAGTACAAGTCAAAGGGCCCTAGACTTTAGGAACTTTCTGTATTTCTTGAGGGGCTGGCTTTTGAATTTCTGGCTATATAATGGCTTTGTTGTTGCCTTGTGACAGGCTGTCATGAGGAGGCCAAATAAGCACAGCAGGTTTCTGCAAAGGAAGTGATTTAAGGCATCAGAGGCCCTTTTAAGGTAACACAAATGGTACCAGTTTGTCTATTGGTGCTGTTAAGGGAGTGTTTATTATGGTATCAGTGGCCTGATCATGGGCAAGAGAAATTTGGAGTATGGGATCAAGATTATGTGTCTGCATAAATATGGATCAAGAGAAGGCAAGTGCAATTTTCTGAAAGATTTGAATGGATAGTCTAGTAAGATAAAATGGCTGATTATACCTGGAATTACTGGCTAAGTACAGTGTGTAGTAAATTAAGGGCATAACACACTGTTCTGTAAAACTTGGTCTGGTGTTTCATTTGGTTACAAGACTATACATATGTATCATGTACTTATATACATATATTCTTCATTTTCTACACATTTCATTACTTTTTTGGGTCCTCTCATGCTTCACCAGCTAGCTACTGTGCCAGTATTGTGTCCCAGAAAGAAAAGGAGTGTGAAACCACCACTTATCAGCCATCACAATCATAGCTCTCAAATCAAGCAGCCTCTTTGAAAATTTACAATGTTTCCGTTTCCATACACTCCTCCTGACAGTCTACCTGCACCAACAACAAATGTGTTAATATAATTTTTTTCTTTTTTTGGTAGTAATATAGTCAGCAAACCCAACCTTCTCCTCTGCTATACCAGAGTGAAAAAAAAATCAAATATTTTTTTTAGGATCAGATGTCCTGTGAGGCTTTTGTTTGCTTTGCCCAACAATTCTATCACTCAGTATTTTTGAGGATTTTTATGTGCATAATTTTTGTGTGCTGGCTAAATAATTCAGCAGAAACACAAAAACACATTTAGAGGCTAATGGAGAGAGTTATCTTAACTAGTTATAATAAAAAACTGAGTTAATGTAAAATAAATGTGATTTCTATTCTGTTAATGATAGGGAATTAAATTTATTTACAACCCCCAGTAAATTATTAGATACACATAAGTGATGTAGAGACAGTAAGACCATGCAAAGGCAATCTTTGTGCAAAAATCGAGTAAATCTTTTCAGAGTGCAAAGGAAAGTAGCTTCTGCTCTGGCATAGTAGAGCTCCCAAGCAGCCTCCTAGGATGGATCAGTCCAAGGATCAGAATAGAGACTGTTTCAAGAATAATTTAATGAGGCAGAGACATACAGTATGGAAAGTAAATATGCACCAGTTTTGCAGATCATCAAAGTGAGGTAAAGATCACTGAATCTCCTGATGAGGCACTGTGTGTGCAAAGAAAAATATGCTTAAGAGGTGTGAGGCCAAGTTAGTGTCTTCTTATCAAAACACATCCATCTCCTGCCTTTTTTTACTTAGTATTACAACAGTAGTAACTAGTTTAAGTCTAACTGTGGTCAACATGAGAGAAACAGACCACAAGTTTTTAAATGGCACATGGATAATGCTTTCAGACAATAGGACTACAGCCAGCAAGGTCTAGAAGGAAGTCTAAGTCTACATCTGGAGTGCTTAGGGATTCGTGTATCAAGTAATACAGAATGGGGCTACAGGCAAAAGCCTCAGCTAATAACTTCTGTTTCATAAGCTGGATTCTGGAACAATACGATAGTTAGTGTGCAACTGAGATCTAGGTGCTTGTTAGATCTCACATAATAACAGTTGTGGGTGGAAAAGGCAGAGTGAGGGAGTAGTGAATGGTGTCAGTGTCTGTAGGATTGGAGTAAAACTGAATGTGTATTTGAATAAGGTGTTTATTCTTTTTTTTCTTTTCAAAGGGAGGAAACATTAACTGCTATCTAAAAACTGCAAATACAGGAAGCATGTTGCATGAGTACACTTCTGAGATATGGCTGGGTGTAACCCTGCCCCTGATAGCAATGAAGCAGATCATATGAATTTCCTTGCATTTTACCCAGTCACATTATTTACCAATCTAACTGCAATCGAGAAGTGATCCTGGTAAAATATTAGGTCACAAAGGTCACAGACATGAGCTGTCCAATTTGCATTCTATTCCATATCAGAATAAAACTATAACTCCACTCAGTCTGCTGAATATATAAAATAGTCTAGCCAGCTATGGTGGCACAGGGGGATGAAGCTCTAACTACAGTCAAGATGGTCCAAGTTTTATTAGCAGAATTGGCAAGGGAGAATGCTTGTTGCCCATGGTGGTGATGCAAATGCATGACCTGGAGGCAGATATTCGACTCAGGATACTAACAATTGGTGTCAGCCTTCAATGTAGGTATATAAACGCATGCATTGCTGGCAGTACTCTAATGAGCAGTCCATCACAACAGGAGACAACAGAGAAAGAAGAGTAGCCTACAAAACACATTTCCATTTGTGTGCCTGCTTCTTCAGTGCACTACAAAGACTTCATCCCTTATTAGGACTGGGTCTACAGTGCTCCAGCCTCTGGTAAGAGTAGAGGCTTTCATGTGACAGATTCCTGAACTTGGGTTCCAGTGATGGATTATTTTTGATTGGCCAGCTTGTGTGGTCTGTTGGCTAGATTTTGATTAGACAGCTTTTGTACAGACTTTAAATCCCCAGAGATTTGTTCAGTTCAGTGCTTGCTCTTTAGTGCTTTGTTAATGAGAGTGTTGTAAAGATAAATTTGAAGACTGAAAAGATAAATAGAGAAGGATGACAATACAACAAATCTATTTCTGTCTGTATTTCCACTGATTCAAGGCAGTACAAGAAATTAATTAGAATTGCAGGAATGGGTCTGCAGTGTTCTAGCCTTTGTTGACAATAGCGGTTTCCATGGCACAGTTACCTGAGCTTGGATTCAAGTAAAGGATTGGAAAGCCTGTGCATGGTTGGCCAGCTTCTATGGGGTATGGCTATATTTTTATTGATCAGCATCTACAGAGGTGGGGCTTAACAGACTTCAAACAACCAGTGGTGTGCTCTGTTCATTGCTGTTAGTGCTGGGCTGCTGACAGCACTTTAACGAGCAATCCAAAGACAACAGAGGGCTGGGTCTGCACTGTACTAGTCTCTGGCCTAGATTCCTTCAATGAATTGGATTGTCTGTTTTTAATTAGGCAGATTTGGGGTAAGGGGCATTTCCTAGATTTTAACTGACCTGCTTCTACCACAGTGTTGGACTTTGACTGCTTCCTTGAAACTAGCCTGCAGTGCTCCAGCCTCATTTGTTATTATAGGCTTTCACATGATAGCAATCTGTGCTAAGGTTCCAGCGAAGGATTAGTTTAAATGTGCTCCCGCTTACTTCTGCTATCTGCTGTAAGGGCAGTTTATAACAAAGAGTCATGATATTTTTCAGGCTCAGAAATCAGAGACTAACACGATCAATGAGCTGGGAAGTCCTTTAGGTAACACAACCTAACCACTGTTTGATTACATTTCTGGACAGAGTCTTCTCCCTGCTTTTGAAATAAAAAAAACCCCAGCACATTATCATTTCCAGATACTTTATATAGATGATGCATTTAAGTTTGCATCACATTGGTGTGTGATAATAATTTCTGCTGCATGTGTAGAATTGTATTGCTTAGGGTAAAATAAGATGCACTTGCTCTTTCTGTCAAGAAATAGCAGATGCTATTCAGTAAGTCAGTTGAAAGTTGAAAGAAACCAGCAGATCAAAGCAACCATGAGCTTCCCAAAGTTAATATCACCATTAATGAAGTAAAAAAACTGATACTGGAGTTATAGAAAATGAATGTCTCTTCTTAAATATGTACTGTGACAAGGAAAGGATTTTATTGCATTGAATAAACTGAGATAACTATTGATGCAGCACATGATGCAGGATGTTTAATATAACTCTCAGCTTGTAATTCCTCATTTCTGTGGATGTTCCACCCTTATACAGAGAAATAAAATGGCTTTATTATATTGTTTTGGACAAAGCCTTCTTTAATGCTTCTGTTAATTATATGTAAGACAGCTGTCCAAGCAATAGCAGCCAATCTGAGACATTTTGGGGAAGTAATATCTGTACCTTATGAGTCTGATCCCTAATATGAAACAAGAATGTTCTAATAAGAGTGAGGGTGACTTTGTCCAAAGTGAAACTGATATCAGGAATCCAAAGATCAAACAATCCCAGTGATAGTGTAGAGTTTGGAAAATTGGAAGGGGCATCCTCAAAGAAATATGCAAGTATGCCAGTGAATATTGCATCAAATTCTAAAGGGGAGGGAGATGGGGCAGTTTGCCACGATTATTAATATTTGTTGTTGTTGCTGTTGTTGCCCAGCTACTACAGACTACAGATCCCTGGCATCTCCTATACATCCCGGGACACCACATTTTTTGGAAAGTAGTACAAAAGTGAGTGTTATTAGGTGGGTTTCCTCTTTGTAGAGTGGAACTTTACTCAGTCATTGGGCTATAAACCTCTTTAGCAGTCAGTGAGTGAAGCAAAGATGATGGGGACATTATATTGTGACTAGCTGGGGTTGTCACCTAAGTTCTACATCCCTTTCATGTGCTAGTCCAGTGTCACTTCATATACAGTGGAACCACAAAGAACAAATATTGTGATGTGCTCCTCATTTGCCTGCCCACCTATACTGCAGCATTGGATCACCACGCGGTTCTGGTGTCACCACTAGTGCCCTTCTCCATCTCTGTGCTCCCAGCGTTCGCTCTTACCATCTCCCAAGGAAAAAAAGCAAGTAGGAGATGCCTCATTATTTCTCCTCTCCATTGTCATCTCCTCCAGCAAATGGAATGTGAATCAGATCCAGATCATCTGGCCACAGTGACACCATCATCCTTTTGTGCCATGCAACAGACATGTTTGACTGGATGGTGACAATGATATATTTTTTTTCAAAATGCTTTTAGAGAGGCCATGGAGTCTTGCTTATTAGCAAAGAATATTTGCTTGTGCTGTTTCTGGAGATCTGCAAAGGTTTCTGAGTTATCTATACAGGCAAAAAGGCAACAAGGTTTTTGGATTAGAACCTATACTCAGAGACCATGAGGCATTTTAGAGACTCTAATATCCTGGAAAACAGGCATATTTTGCTGTAAAATAGTTTTTTTTTCCAGTTTATAATTTAAACAATTTGATCAACTTTGCCATGGTCAAAATTAGTCAAGCATGTGACCAGTAGATGCCTGCACACCGAAGGTTGTTTGCAAATTGAGAATATGTTATTATGATCTCCTGTGGTATCAAATAATACTGTTAAGTTGGAGGAATAAAAGTAACCAGTCAATAAGGCTCTCTCTTCAAGTCTTTCTACTAGTAAAAAAGAGAATGCTATTAATTGACAGAGACAATGGAGATCCAGAAATTCATTTGGGTCATTAGTGTTCATTTAATGCAGTTTATATCAAACTCTCTCAGCTGAAGATCTTCAGATTTAATGCCCTCCATAACCCGAGCATATCTTTCGTCAAGTGAAATGATGTGTTGGTTAGGTGGAATATGGACACCCACCACAAAATTACTTCCCCAAGGACAACTGATTATAGCAATGTTATCATTCTCATTAAAAGAGTATTGCTTTTCAAAAGATTATGCAGTTTAGTTTTCCCTTTTTTAACATAATAATAATAATACGTTTCACTCTTTTTTTGAGTTCTGCCTTCCCTTAAAATAAGTGTATCTGGGAAGATTAACTTTGTTATACTTATTTGAGATTTACCTATGTTTCAGGAATGCATAGCAAATCTGGCATCTAAAGTTGGGTGTAGGTGATTAGTTGCTTATCTTTCTCAAATATTTTACCAGCAGTGAATGTATGGATAAGGAGATATGACTCATGATAAGGCAGTTGTGGACAGCACAGAGCTGATCCAAACTAGCTGTGTATACTACCATGATAAGAGCTTCATTTCTGATAAGATATCTCAATCTGGTAAGTTTAATGGATCTAAACTTGCCCTTCACTGAACAGCCTGAAGATAAGCACAAACATAACCTGAACATACTTACATCAAGAAAGTTAAATGATTGTCCTAAGATAATAGAATGAGACCTGATACCAAGATGGGATTAGCAAAATTTGCAATAAAGTTGTCTGTCATTGCCATGAGGTACGCAGGATGGAACATTGAAGCAATCATAAGGAAGGTCAGTATAAATGAGGCAAGTTTAAGCTGCATATCATGGCAAAACTGTAAAAAAAAAAGATAAGCTGAAGACTTGGTTAGCAAAGTCACAGCTGTAGAGGCAAAAAAAAAGGTTATATTTATAAGTCAGAGTGCTGTGGACTTGCCAGATGGGAGTGTAAATCATGAATCTATGATAGACAGAGATGTTTATAGTAACAGAAGGAGTACATTGATAAACAAAGATCAATAGATCAATATGACAAGCATGAGTAACACATAAGTAAAAATTCTTTTTTTAAACACCTTTATTGAATTATCACTTATGACATAGGCACATTTACATTTATATAAAAGTAATCAAACTGTATTAACAAGTTAAAATTAGCAAACATTATGCGTCACATATATTGCTATATATCATATAGCCTAAGCAACATTACATAAATTATTCAATTCCTGCCCCTTTTTTCACTTATAATCTACCCAACCACTTTCAGTCAAACACTGCATAGCTCATTTAAGTCCTGCCTTCTTTTAAACCTCATTTCTCCCCTGTATGTATTGTTCCCACAACTCCTATTTTTTTCCTATGTAGTTTGCTCCTACCTTTTCTAAAGATCTTAATTCCAGTTGCTTTATCTCTGTTACTATAGTCACTACTTCTAATGTAGTTAGTTTAGATTTTGATTTTGATTTTCTAGTAATTGCTTTGTTTGGCAGCCACCATAATTAGACACAGCAAGGCCTAACCATATCTAGCTAATTCTGATTCTGTATCATAGCTCAGAAAAATCATCTCCCTCATCACACCAAACTACCCACCCAGCATCTCTGACAGTGCAACCCACAGGGAATCCTTAAAGTACACCAGGTCACCACACTCCCAGAAAACATGTTCCCAACTATCCCTTTCCTCCCCGTCACACCTTCAACATTTGCTATCTACCTGAGAAAAAATTCTCTGGAGTCTGCTTGGGGTATAAAAAATATCATAGTTTGGAGACATACATATATCCTCCCATTGTTTCTTTGTGAATTGCTTATCCAGTCTCCCTTCCCAATCCTTTCCTTTTAGTGTGCATCATAGCAGGTGGAACCACTTATCCTTAGAGAAAGTTGATGTTTAATTCAAAGAGAAGTAATAGGATAATATGCGAAAACAAGCAAATAATGACAGAGCACATGCACCAGATCTGTACTGCCTGCTTCAACATTGATAAACAAAAAAAAAAAGAATTTTAAACTAAGATGATACAAGGTATTCTTCTCGCAACTTGATTAAGTATCAAAGTCAGCTGGCATCCCAGAGTTCATAGTATAAACATTCCGTATCCTTTGCAGGGTACACAATGACCTGTATACACTATATTGTAATTAACGACACCTTTGTATTCTGGATGTCTAATGTGGAACAGTACTTTACTTGGTAAACAGCTGATAAATGCTTCTTGAATAATTACTGAATGTGTTGCAAATTGGCCTTGTAGTCATGGCAGCAATGCTATCCAAAAATTTGATGTTCATTTTGAATAAACCTAGCACATTAAATAAGTGCTTACAATATAAGCAGGAAATTATCTGTCTGACTCATACTTCAATTTGTTGGTACTTGCTCCCTGCTACCTGCAAGCTTCCAGGTAGTAGAAGTATCTGTGATGTATCAGCCAGCAGAATCTACCAACAATTCCTGGACACATACTGAGTCATTAATTATTTTTTTAAGTACAGGCCTTTTTTAATTAAATGAGTCATTTTTAACAGTTTTGATTTTCCACAGTCTAATAGGTTCCAGCATGAACTGTGTCTAATCTTTGGTGATAAATGCAGTGGTACAGAGTTCTGTGGAGACATCTCAATTTCTTTTCTCAAGAATTCTGGATAAAGACAAAAAGGGGGAGGGGGTCCAAAGGGACATTTTTAAATATTACTGTAATCAGCTTAAAATGGGGAGAAAACATCTTTTCCATAAACATGTGCTTTTCAGAACAATAGGAAGCACAAAACTTGATGGAGAGAAGGAAGGTTGATATAGTGTGCGTGCAAGAGACCACATGGAAGGGAAGTAAGGCCAGGTGTTTAGGAAACGGGTGAAAATTGTTCTATCATGGTGTGGATGGCAGGAGAAATGGGGTAGGGGGTTATACTAAAGGAACAATATGCCAAGAGTGTTTTAGACGTGAAGAGAGTGTCTGACAGAGTGATGTTTATGAAGCTTGAAATTGATGGTGCAATGATGAATGTTGTTAGTGCATATGCTCCACAAGTTGGGTGTGCGATGGATGAGAAAGAGAAATTTTGGAGTGAGTTGGATGAAGTTGTGGTGAGTGTACCCAAGGGTGAGAGACTAGTAATTGGAGTGGACTTTAATGGGCATGTTGGTGAAGTGAACAGAGGGGATGAGGAAGTGATGGGTAGGTATGGTGTTAAGGAGAGGAATGCAGAAGGTCAGATGATTGTGGATTTTGCGAAAAGGATGGACATGGTTGTGGTGAATATGTATTTTAAGAAGAGGGATTAGCATAGGGTGATGTACAAGAGTGGAGGAAGATGCACACAGGTGGATTATATCCTATGTAGGAGGGCCAGTCTAAAGGAGATTGGAGACTGTAAAGTGGTGGCAGGGGAAAGTGTAGTTAAGCAGCATATAATGGTGGTTTATAGGATGTTGTTGGTGATCAAGAAGAGGAGGAGGAGTGTGAAAGCAGTGCCAAGGATTAAATGGTGGAAGTTAAAAAAGGGTGATTGTGAAGTGGAGTTTAGGGAAGTGTTAAGACAGGCACTGGGAGGCAGTGGAGAGTTACCGAATAGCTGGGTAACTACAGCAGAACTAGTAAGGGAGGCTGCTAGAAAGGTGCTTGGTGTGACATCTGGACAGAGGAAGGAGGACAAGGAGACCTGGTGGTGGAATGAGGAAGTACAGGAGAGTATACAGAGGAAGAGGCTGGTGAAGAAGAAGTGGGATTGTCAAAGAGATGAAGAAAGTAGACATGAGTATAAGGAGATGAGGCGCATGGCAAAGAGAGAGGTGGCGAAAGCCAAGGATAAGGCATATGGAGAGTTGTATGAGAGAATGGACACTAAAGAGGGAGAAAAGGACCTGTACCGATTGGCTACACAGAGGGACAGAGCTGGGAAAGATGTGCA